>NC_135860.1:31389091-31559091 GCF_031162955.1 Sander vitreus | reverse complement strand
TTTTTAAAGTAACTACAGGGTAGGGTGGGGGCTGACTCCTATTGACAGCTTCTTCGTGGTGTTATTTTAAAAATCCCTCTAAACCTGTGGTGTCCCTGTTTGTCTCGCTGTCAGGTCTGTACCTATGACAGAATGGGACTGGGCTTCAGCAAGAGGCTGATGCAGAATGAAACCACAGGAACGGAGAAAGTTTGGGGGATGTCAACGACTGGACGGTCAGTACGCTACTTCAGTTCAGTCATCTTTTTAGTGCTTGTGACATCAAATGTGGGATGACACTTTTCTGCTGTACACAAAGTCTACACTGTTAAACATGATGTCCCAGTTTAAATCCGTTCTTTCAACACCATGAAGTGGATTCGGAATGGATGAGTGGGCTGCTTTACATCTCCAGGGCCATCTGGCTCGTTTATCTGTTGTGCTGAGCATACGATATGTAGGCTAAATACACAGTAGTGTAGTGCAGGGCTCCAACCTTTTTTTGCACCACAAACCGATTTAATATTACATGTATATGTAACATTTTAAGTAATATCTTTTTTTAAAGGTATTTTTCAAAATGATATAACAGTTATAAAACAAACAGACAGGTGTTCCAACAGACATTGACAGGCATTAATGAATGAATGAATACAGTCCATTTAATGAAAAAACAAAACAGTTATTTGGTCACAGTGATATGCTGGGCATTAGTTAGTACATGGCGTCCAGTACGATGTATTGTATCATACAGAGGTGGGCAATCCAGTCATGTAAAGACACTGATGATATGATAATATCATAAACGCACTGATGATAAGATACTGTCATATAGAGCCCGACCGATAAAGGATTTTTAAGGCCGATATCGATACAAATATTTGGTAATTTAAAAATCCGATATATCGGAAAAAAATCCAGAAACGTGTAACAAAACATAAACAGATTTCCCTAACATTAGTTATTTGTAGTTATTCATAAGTCCTCACTAAAATAATATGATAATGCAGTTTAAAACTAAACGGAGGGGGAGGTTGTAGAGCGCCCTGTGGTGGACAAACTATGCAACGGCAACACTCAGAACATGGTTGAAGGGGGTTTCGTCCGTTTCTGTTTTATTTTTTAAATATTCATTTAGTGGCCATTATAAATGCCGATACCGATAGTTTGGAAAATGCCTAATATCGGCCGATAATATATCAGTCGGGCTGTACTGTCATATCATCAGTGTCTTGACATGACTGGATTGTTAGTCGGGTAATCTGGGCTTTCAGCTATGTCCGTTTCAGGACACTGTAGCTCCGGGCTATAGGAGGGGAAAAGATTTGAGACTGTGCCAGACGTTTGTGTAATACAGCAAGTCATATTCCTTCTCATCATGAACACTGACGAAGGTCACGAACGATCTAATGTCTGTTCAACATCCAAGAAAGTTTTTAACTGGATCCTTGAGCTCAACAACCCAAAGAATGACTAGCACTGCAACTATTTTATAACCCATTCATCCGAAAATCATTTTTCTATTAATTGTTAATCCTTGTGTATACTGCTAAATGTTTACCGGTATTAACACTGTATCTAGCAAAAAAACTAAATAACCTACAGCTATACTACATACAGTGCAGTAACACACATCAAATGTTTGTATTATTTACCACCGTACAGTAGTACGACTGGGAATCCATATTTCCTTGATAAAGTGGCTGTTTGGGACTAATCCTTCATGTTGCAGTCAGCGTAGACTGATGTGTGCAAAGACGCCTGGTGCGTTCCTCTGCTGAACACACCACCCCTGCCCCGCCTCACACTGTCATGGGATTGGGCTCTAATCTTCTCGCCTTTGACATCATAGCGCGTTTGTCGAGCTGTAAATCTGCCTAAGGGATGAGCGGGCGTGGCTCGCCGACGATCAGCAGTCTGGTTTACCTTGGCAACTGGCCCAGAAAGCAGGCGGCCGACCTGTTTGAGATGCAAGCGATCAATTTCCCAGGATTCAATATCTCAAGGAGTTTGATGACTACCTAACCTTAACCCTGGGATTCTTGTGAGAACTACTCATTTCACTGTGACACCTCGGGTTTGATTTATTAGCACAACAAACCCAGGGCAGCAGATGGCTCTCAGAACAGGAGCGGCTGCCTCTCATGTAATAATGATGATCCCTCTGGAGATTTAAGTTTGCTGAGGTTTGTTTTTTTCCCTGCAGGTTGTAATGAAATGGAGCCAGCAGTCCCCTCCTTTTAATGCAGTCATTTGGGTTCAAGCAGTGCTGTTCATTTTGGTGTTAGGGTTAACACTTATCTTCCTCATTTTTGCTTTTTAATAATGCCTCTTAAAGGGTAACTAAGGTTTTTTTCAACCTGGACCTTATGTTCCTATGTTTTTGTGTCTAAGTGACTGATGGGAACAACAATCTTTGACATTGGTCCAGTATTAAGCGTGATTGTCGGCAGTCAGTGAAACAAGCTACAATGTAAGTTAATAAGACAATTGTGCAGCTTGTATTTACCTTCACTAAAGTGCTCATTGCCACTGACAGGCTCAGATATTTATATATATATATATATATTTATATATATATATATATATATATATATATATATATATATATATATATATATATATATATATATATATACACACAGAGAGTCGTGAAAAAATTAGGACACCCATGCTAAAGTTGACTAAAAAGAGGAATAAAAAAATCATCTTTTGGAAATTGATGTTAATGCCTTAATTAAAAGAAATGAGGAAAAATCCAATCTTTAAGGACACCAGTTTTCTTTGTGAATGAATAATGTAACGTAAATAAATAAATGTTCTTCCTTAAAATACAGGGGGCATAAGTAAGTACACCCCTATGTTAAATTCCCATAGAGGCAGGCAGATGTTTATTTTTAAAGGCCAGTTATTTCATGGATCCAGGATACTACGCATCCTGATAAAGTTCCCTTGGCCTTTGGAATTAAAATAGCCCCCCCCCCCACATCATCACATACCCTTCACCATACCTAGAGATTAACATGGTTTTATTTCAGTTAGCCTAATAGCTGGTTTGATTTGCATTGAGAGATGGATTTTATGGAAAGTACCCCATGCCAATCTCTAGGTATGGTGAAGGGCATGTGATGATGGCCATGTGAATAAACAGTCATTTTAGCATTGTAAAATACACCTCATTCAAAGTGGACAGAAACTAAATAAAACTATGAAAAGCCGTTTTGGGTCGTCTTTCCACTTTCTTTTTAACAATCGCAACTCTAGTTTCGGTTGAAAACAACACATAGTTTATGATGCACGTTTGGTCCATAGGGTTACATTGCAGCCCGGTCTGTGGCTGCCGGTTACTGCGCTCACGCTTAATATACTAGACCAATATCAAAGACTGTTGTTCCCATCAGTCACTTACACACGAAAACATTGGAAAATAAGGTCTAGGTTAAAAAAAACGAAATTATATTATAAGAGATTAATGTTGAGTCCTGGCACCACCTTTCTGAATAAATAAACCTCCTGGCCCAGTTTGCAGCGTGTCCCGGTTTCGTGCCAAGACGGATGACTTTTGTTGTCTTCTAGGATGGTGGATGATCTGCACCGACTACTGCAGGCCGCCGAGATAGCCAAGCCCTTCATCCTGGTGGGCTCTGAGCTCGGCACGCTCAATGGCAGGTTTTACAGCCACATTCATGATGTGTAAGTATTGTCTAATGAAAATACTCAAAGCAGAGATCTTCAACAGGGGGTCCGGGACCCCTAGGGAGTCCTCATAGTTAATGCAGGGGGGAGGGGGGGTGGGACCAAATTATTGTTAATTCTTTGAAAGCTTTTTTTCTCCAAAAATTGTTAAAAAACCATTGATGATACTGGCTTACTGGCCTTTAGGTAAGGTAGTCTTAAGCCCCTGATACACCAACCCGACGGCTGACCGTCGGCAGAAAAGGCAGTTGGACTGATCAGTCGGCTCCCCGAGGTCCAAAAAGTGCCTCAGAACACATCGAAGCGACGCCGACTTGAGCGTACGTTCTGCGCGTGCGCGAGGCGTAATACAAAAAAATGAAAACCGGAAATGACGACGCGTCACGTGGGTCTGGCTTGTCCAGTGGATAGCAATGGCGGCTTGTTCGGAATACGATCTCGTATTTTACGAAAATAGTTCACTGGAATGTGTTTCTGAAAACAACAACAAACCAACAACATGTCAGTCAGTCTGTCAATACTTTGTGACCCAGTCCCGGCAGTTTGGCTCCTATTAAAGACGTCAAACTTTCTAAATGGCTCACAAATACATTCGTTTTGTATTTGAAGTCTCAGTAATTTGCTAAAAGCAGCTGGCCACTTTTTGTGTTTAGCAAAAATACTCGAACATGAGTAAATATTGCACTTGTTGGGGATTATTTTCCTCCGCAGATGAATATGTGTAATTGTGTGTCTGGCAGCAGAACGGTGTATGTGAGATTGAATAAATGATAGTGTGTGTGTGTTTATGGTAATGATGGAACATGTCACCCAGTGCAACAGTGTGACTAACTGATGTTTTTTTTTTTTTTGTCTTTGTAACAACAATTGAGCTCTAAGGTTTTTATTTATTTATAATACAACAATATTGCCTGACTTATCCTTTTATCTGTCTTAACAAATCATTGATACAAATTTAAAAAAGGGCCTTTTAAAAAAGATTGCTTTACAGTATATCATATATAGAAGAGTTTGCAAGTTTGGTAGAGACCCTGCATACCATATAATATGGTGCACTTAACAAAATATATTCCACTGTCCATTCCAATCATCCCCCGTAACTCATCCATCTCCGATTCACCGTGGTGATTAACGTGACAAGTAAGCCGTACCAGGCATGAAAGATTTAGTATTTAATCAGGCACGATGTTGCTGCCGTTACGGGAGAAAATGAAGCAACAGTGAGTGGATGACACCTTTCCAAATGGAAATGCTGCCCCTGGATCTGGTGTATGTGTGGTCATCTGTCTGTGGGGACAGAGGAATCTACAGGAAGATACCATTCATCTCACACTCATTACGGCCTTGGCCCGGGAGCGTAAAGGGGACAAGCGTATAGTCAATGAGTCTTACTTCATCTAAGTGTGTGTGTGTGTCCTCTCTTTATCCTCAGGCAAGTGTCAGACCTGGTGCTGATTGATCCCATTCCAGAGGACGTTTTTGAGGATGACCAGTGGAAAGAGTACTGGTGAGTTTATAGCTTGTTTCAGGGGCATAGGGAGGACAGAACGGAGGTTGGGAGGAAGGGAGGTGCAGAGGATGAAAAGTAGGGCTGGGATGAAATACTTTTGTACCGTTTTGATTCCTTCACGATGCATGCTGATTTGATTTGTATTGCGATTCTAGAAGTATTGCGATTCGATAGTATTGAGTATTGCGATGTTCTTTTCCTTTAACAAATTAATGAATAATAATACATGGTACCTGCTCGCCTCGCCTTGACTCTACTCGCCTTTTTTGGTTTTCCGTTGTGATTAAAAAGTCCCCGGTACCTGCCAACAGGTACTTTATTTAGCACCACCTCCGTCGAGGTTCCAAGCGAGCTGAGGCGATACCAAAAGGTGACGTGAAAACCCGCAGAGTCCTGATTGGTTGGAGAGAATCGTCACTAATCACTGCGTCATCATTGCTTGCGACAGACGGGGGGGGGTCCTGAACAAACCCGCCATTTTTAAATAGTTTAGCCAGCGGAGCTTTTTCTCCTGCCTCCAGCTTCTTTTGAAACTAAATGTGTCTTCTGGCAAACAGCCACATGCAGAGAGTCAAAAACAACACACCTTCCACGTTCTGTGTGTGTGTGTCGAATTAGGTCACGGCAGTTTCCTGCAGCGTCGCTATGACGACCAGCCACGCTCACCTCACGCATGAGGCGCTACTAAATCTGCAATTGAAATTGGAGGACGGGGCACCGCGGTCGAGTAGAGCAAAGCTGGTACTAGCAGTGGGTAAGTGCCAGTACAGAACATGGATTCTCTGCATTTTCTGCTTTTGCTCTGTTTTGTTGGAAACGGATTTGATGTAGTCGGCGGTACCGTATAAACAGAAAATATTATGGTGAATCGTTG
This sequence comes from Sander vitreus, assembly GCF_031162955.1. Taxonomy (NCBI): domain Eukaryota; kingdom Metazoa; phylum Chordata; class Actinopteri; order Perciformes; family Percidae; genus Sander; species Sander vitreus. Next base: position 31,553,032 of record NC_135860.1, on the reverse strand, counting down.
GTAAATTAAAAAGAATCAATTAGTTAAAGGTGCTCTAAGCGATGTTGGGTGATGTCACTTCTTGTTGACGTTCGAAGTATTGTCAAACAAAACGGAGGCTAGCTCGCCCCTCCCTCATCCCGTCCCCTCCCTTCCGCGCACTAACCCCCCAACCCCCACCCCCAAATCCTTCTTGTAGGTTATTGGCTGGAACGCTGGAAGACTGTTTATGTTTGGTGGTGCAGGTTGCCGCAGTTTGTTTTTGTTGCCGTTTGTGGAGCCTGGGCTGTCTACAGAGGTCGTGGTTTTTTACAGTGTGTTCAGGGGCCAGGCAGCTAGCAGATAGTGAGGAGATGTTTTTTACAGTGTGTTCAGGGGACAGGCAGCTAGCAGATAGTGAGGAGATGTTTTTTACAGTGTGTTCAGGGGCCAGGCAGCTAACAGATAGTGAGGAGATGTTTTTTACAGTGTGTTCAGGGGACAGGCAGCTAGCAGATAGTGAGATGTTTTTTTTACAGTGTATCAGGGGACAGGCAGCTAGCAGATAGTGAGGAGATGTTTTTTTACAGTGTATCGGGACAGTCAGCTAGTGGATAGTGAGGAGATGTTTGCTGTATGTGACAAAAAATGTTGTAGCCTAAAAAATGTGTGACATCGCTTAGAGCACCTTTAATCGATTTATTTCCCCCACCCCTAATGAAAAGGGAGGAGGTATGGAAGCAAATAAGAGACATAAGTCTTTGAACTTTAACGGCCACTGAATACTTAATATTGAAATATTTTACTTTGAAAACCATGTATCTGAATGTATTTGTTCTGAATTAACCTCTTTCAATACCGACTTCTGGCGCAGAGCACGGCCTTTCTTGGATCACATGACTGACAGACCGTGCTCTGACAGGCCAGAAGTCGGTTCGATTGCCTCTCCTATCCTGCCTCGGATTTGTGAGGACTATGGTTAACTGCTCCTCAGATCTCTGCAGGGTAAATCCAGACAGCTAGCTAGACTATCTGTCCAATCAGAGTTTTCTCTCGCACGACTTAAACTACCTTTGAACGTACACACGTTCCACCAAAACTAGTTCCTTCACGAGGCTATTTTGCAGAGGCACCGTTGCTCCATCCGGCGCTTAGCGCTGCCCAAGACGATTGTGATTGGTTTAAAGAAATGCCAATAAACCAGAGCACATTTTTCTCCCATCCCTGAATGCTGTGTGGACTAGCCAGACCTTCCTCCGCAGAGCTGTGGAGGAAGGTCTGGCAAAGCGAGACTGATAAAATGTTAAATCAATATAAATAAATCGTATTTTAATTTCAAAGAGGTGAATTCAGAACAAATGCATTCAGATACATGGTTTTCAAAGTAAAATATTTCAATATTAAGTGTTCAGTGGCTGTTCAAGTTCAAAGACTTATGTCTCTTATTTGCTTCCATAAGGAGGAGAGAATATGGAGAGATGTTAAAGAAGCAAAAAGTAGGAAGGAATGTGAAAAATGGGAAAGAAGATTGAGAAAAGAGGAGCGTGGAAAGGGGCAGAGAGGAACGATAAGGAGCTCTGACGGCCAGAGAGGAGCAGATAAAAACGTGAGAGGCAGGGAAGAGGAGAAGGAAAAAAAGGGAAATGTATCAAAAAAAGAGGATTAGGATGAGGAGAGTGCAGGCAGCTCCAAACTCTCCCCTTATTGGCTCGTACGGTGAGAACAGTTGATTATCTTGGCTGGGCGGGGCTCATTAGCATGATTAATTGGAGGCCAAAGAAACTCATTAGCTGATCACGCTCTTTTAGCATGAAACAGATGAGGGGTGAGCGAGGGTTGTGGCGGTGGTCGGGACTGAGTGACAGAGTGTGTAATAACACCGCTTTAATCCTCCAGGCGAGATATATGTCAAGTGGTAGTCATTGTCGCAGCATATATCTCATTTTGCATTAATTATCATACAGGGGGTCGGGTTGTTATTAATGATAACCGAGAGTGCGAGGGGAGGAGGAATGTTGGTAGAAGTGTCAATCATGAAACATTAACTGTATCTCAGATTGTTTACAAGTGCTTTGCTTGTATATGTGCCATGTGTAATCCTTAAAAGTAGACTATAATTAATCAGTTATATCATTTAGTAAACCATGCTAAGCTTTCAGATGTAGCTGACAGCCCATCCTAACATAATAAGCAAATCTCTGGAATGCATCTGGAGTGTGTGTTTTTTTTCTTTTACTTACAAATCAGATCAAAAGGTTTTTTTCCCCTCAAACGCCGTTAGATATTTGAATCGCAAAGTAGCAGTATCCATAATTTGAAATGTATTTTCATCTGTAAAGAATTACAGAAACAATTTGGTATAAAAAGAAGGGCAAAAACTGTCAGACACATAATAATGTTTATTATATTATTATTATATTAATAATAATAATTATTATTAATATTATTATTATAATACTACTACTACTACTACTACTACTACTACTACTACTACTAATAATAATAATTCCCCTCAATGAAACCCAACCTATTGCTCTACTGATCACACATTTTTCCATTTGTCTATAAAATTATATTTAAAACTTACAAAGTGTCTTACACATGTTCAGTTCTTTGCTAAATTCACATTTTTAACAGAAATACTATTTCTTTACTATACTTTTTCTGGTGCAGTATTTTTGTTGACAGTTATTATAGCTCTCTTTGGAACTCTAAAATTGCATTTGTATTTCTTTTATATGTAGTTCCCATACTTGAACACAGTATAGTTATAAGTATATAAAGTCAAATGAAGCTTGATTGAAGAAGTCCTTCATTTGATGTAAGGCTTTGAAATGTTTGCTTTGACTTTTTTTGATTTTGATTTTATTATTTCAGAGACTATTTCAATTTCAACATGACTTATAATGACTTTGTAAATTTGTCACACGATGAACAAAAATTATGAATTTTTATTTTTTTTGTAATTCAGAGATTATTTGTTTTTTCAAAAGTTGTCAAATTTGTTTGTCATCGGCAACAAAATCGATTTTTCTTTTTTAAAGTTTGCATTTCTGTGCAAAATAAACAATAGTGGTCCTAACATTGAGCCGTAAGGAACCCCACAAGTGGGTGTGGAACCCCTCTAGTGCCGTATCTTTCTCTTAAGAGAAAACTGTAAGTAGCAAAGGCCGTTTTACAGTCGCCGTAGCCGAGCTCGCGTGCACAAATGTGACGTCAAAATGACGTAGATCTCGCTGGCGGGCCAGGATTTTGAGTGCGCTCACCAGAGGTCATGCACCACTCTGTTTTTGTCAGCGGCGCGCGACAAAGCGGAAACAGGAAGCATGAACGAGCTCCTGGGCAACCGGATGCCAGGACTCTCAGAGTGACTGCAAGTCTCTCTTGTAAACTTACTGGGTTAAGATGAGTTCTTTTATGGTGAATGAAAGGCTTGATCTGACAAAGTAGGTCATCCAATCAAATCGAAGCATTGACGTCAATGCTGCTGCCAGTTCTGCCGTTGTTTACCTTTTTCTTCTTCTTCTAGTCCGTAGAAATGGCAAAGTCGGTAGCCTTTATTCATTAGCGCCACCTCTGTTCAGGAGAAGACTGCAGCTAGTGTCGCGACCACCACGAGTATAAATACTCACTGCGCTCCAATGACATCACATTTGCGCGTGCCAGCTCGGGAACAGCTAGTATCAACTGCTTTTATACCCTCGCTGTGTATTCATTCTTCTTCTTCAATTTCTATCGGCGTCAGAAAAGTGGTTCAAAGAGTTTAAAAAACATTTTTCTGTTCTCGTAGTACGTTTTGTGAACACTAAATTTGAGTTCTTATGTGCTTCGATATCACAGAAGGAACGAAATGTCAACTATAATCAAGTAATCTCATTTTGGGCATGACTCTGTGATTTGGTGCGTCCGTGGTTCCGTCCACCGATATAAGCTCACATCTCATATAAGCATGAGCCAAGCCAGATAAGAAACGGATCCCTTAAAATGGCCTGATTTGTACGTGACTCAAAGTGGAGCAGCACCATTTATCAGGGGTATGGGTCCAATTATCCTCCGATTAATAGGCGTTCATTTCACCGGGTACATGACGGTGCAGCCGCAATCCAATTATTCTGTGGAGAAGCACTTGAGAAAGGAAATGAACCAAAGACTTACATTTATTACTATACATATTTATAACTAATGTTATAATTGGTGTCTGACTTCCATAGGGGAGTGAAATTACAGCATCCCAGTGCCAATGGCATTCTTGAACTTGTTTTTCTTCCTTATTTTCCTCGTTTTTTGTTCATTGAGGTTGTATGTCGGTGCGTGTTTCTCTCTCTTAGACACGGGTTTCTTAGCTGTCGGAGGTCATACGGTATTTGGTACACGAGATAAGCATTGCTGAAGGGAGCAGGGCTGCACCTGAGCAGGATTGTAGGGAGACCGTATCAGCCTTGCACTGGGACCGGAGGATTTACACATCAAAGACCCGCTCATTAACCGAGGGTCACTCCCAAAATGAGTTCTGTTACATCTTACAAAATGAATCACCACCATCTCCTGAGAATTATATTCCTGCATGCTTGTGCGTGTCTTGAGCGTGTACGCATTTGCTCGTGTGCACTTGTTGTAAGGGGTCAACTTTCTTATTTGGGATTTTCCTCCACAGACGTCGCAGCATGTGTCTCATTTGCTTGCGGGCAAAGATAATGCTGCCTGATGAAACCTCAAGCAGTGGGTCTAGCATCAGAGATTAGGAGACGCCCCAGTGTACGTCTGGACAAATTGCATTATGGATGAGAGCCATTGGTTTGAGTCACCCAGTGCTGTCAGTCTTTGTTTCACCAGCTCTAGCCGTGGGAGCATTGCATCTCTCCACTTGATTACAACCAGGAATATTCCTGTGGGCGACATTCAAAGTTCCAAGTTCATTCCCAGGGTGCTGAACGGGGTTGAGGTCAGGCCTCTGGCTGCTGTGTGTGCGCACAGGGACATTGTCACTTCAATTCAATTTTATTTATAGTGTCAAATAATAACAGAGGTTATCTCAGGACACTTTACAGATAGAGTAGTTCTAGGCTCTGAATGAAATTACCCCCAGGAGCTTGCGTTTGGTGTGACAGTGGCGAGGAAAAACTTCCTTTAAACAGGCAGAAACCTCAGACAGAACCTGGCTCTTGGTGGGCGTCCATCTGCAGAGAGAGAGAGAGAGAGAGAGAGAGAGAGAGAGAGAGAGAGAGAGGTACATAAATGCCAAAATATGACTCATGTATTGTCATGTTGAAACAGGAAAGAGTATTTCCCAAACTGTTGCTGCAAAATTGAAAGCACGCTAGTATCAAAAATATAATTGAATGCAAAAGTCACCCCCCAATATAGTATATGTCTCCTTTTTTGTTGGAGGTGGAATAACATAATAGATCACAGATCTTTTTTTATGAAGACAACGCCAGAAAACAGAAGGCATGGACTTTAACTGTAGTTTTACATTACATGTCATTTAGCTGACACTTTTATTTAAAGCTACTTACAATTGCTATATATATATATATATATGTCAGAGGCCACACGCCTCTGAGCAACTAGGGGTTAAGTATCTTGCTCAGGGACACATTGGTTGATGTATCGCAGTGGGAATCGAACCCAGATCTCCCACACCAAAGGCATGTGTCATATCCACTGCGCCATCACCACCCCTGGACTCCAGAAGTGCTTGGAGTGGAAGGTAGATACTAGCTTAATAAACACGTGATTGTTCTGTAAAGTACTTGTAGAGACAATCAAATCTGTGAGTCTGGCAGCAAGACGCTCTGCTTCTGAGACACTCCCGGTGTGGTGTGGCGGAGGACGGAACAAAACCGGAACGCAGTACAGACGCCCAGTGGAGAATCGGAGTGAGATGTCCCTTAATGGGAACTTAAGTCCCTCTTCTACCTTACTGGCTTAGTCCACATTACATACCTGCAAACTAGTCTCTTTTCGGCGAAAATCGCCGTTTTTGAATGGGAAAATGTCATCCATGTGAATCGTGTAGATCCGAAGAGTTTTTATTTGGGGGGGAGGGGGGTCCGAGACCCGGTGCTAATACGGCACCGGTGCCTTAACGACCGTTATCTACCGGACCGAATAGCAACGCGGATTTAGGTGCCTTATTTAAGTGCCACTTAAATGCCTGCGCTTCTCTCTGGTGATCCGAAGACGGACGTTAGAGGGAACTGAAACATCGCCGCACGGGACGCTAGTTAGTTAACACTACACTCGACAGCAGGTAACGTTAGCCTACCGTTAGCTAGCAGCTGGAGTAGACCTTATATATATGTCAATGGAGTAAACACGGTTAAAATGCTGACAGCTAAACGGTGTAAAAGTGTGTCTGTATTTCACTGGAGAGGACTGTAACACCAGACTGTAGCTGCCGTTGTCTGAAAAACAACAGACTCAGCCTCGCCTCGCCAGCCTCGTGCTGCATTCAAAGTAATTGTAAAATACCCTTTTCCCATCCAGTGTTTTCCAGTGTTAGGCCGACAGGGACTAACCCCAGGTGGTCTCCCAGCCCTCAAACAAGCTGTGGGTTGTGTGACGGCCCTGGGTTGTTTGACTTCCTGTTTTGGCCTGTCTATGTTCCCCCCCCCCCCCCCCCTTTTAGTTGGCCCCGATTGATTGACGACTTTATTTTGCACATAAATGCAAACACAAATGCACTGGAATCTATTTAGTTGCCGATGACGAACACATACATTTGACAACTTTTTGGAAAAAACTGAAAGTTGGTTTGATTTTAACAAATGATATCTGAATAAAAAATAAAGAAAATGGTGTCACCTTGGGAATAAGCTTCCTGTCTGTATTTAAGTGGAGAGATGCAATGCTTCCACAGGCTTTACTCAAACCTTCATGAAACAGTGTTTTATCATTTGTTCAGGATTTGATGGCCGTGACATTGTATACTGAGATCACTTCTTGTTTGCTGAAGACTGAAAAACAAGTAGGATGAAGTCAGATGCTGCACATATAGTATGAGTATCAGCCTATGCTCTCTTAAGCCAATCGGCTCGTGTTTTGGGAAAACTAAAAACGATGCATTTTCTGTCTCTCTGGTCAGAAGACTGAGGTTGTCTCTCTGTTATTATCGTCCAGTAACTTTAATCTTCAGTCCATCAGTGTTTTTGTGCATTATTTTAGGTGTATTTGCGTGCTTACAGACAATTTCCGCGACACTGGCCCAACACGTGTGTCTGTGCTGGTGACTAGAGAGGAAGCTCTGTTTTTACAGGTTTCTCTGCGGCCAGCTCGCAGTACTTTTGTAGCTTCCAACAGAATCTCTGGTGTGGCGCGTCATCTCTTTTCCCCCTGTGCCTCCTGTACTTTAAGACATCAGCCTACAGTTTACTGAACGCATTCCGCCGTATTGGAGCTGTTAAGTTACTGCTGATGCAAACCGGACATTTCCTGCTGTTCTCAAGTTTAAACGTTTTCCTCCAGCTTCTTCTCTCTCCTAGCATTTCCTGTCATTTCTGTATTCTGTAGGGTCTGTGATAAAGGCATAAACTGCCCTACAAAAATAATTAAAAAATATGTTTTTAAGCTCTCCTTTGGTGAACCAGCGGGATACTTTTATTGTGAAGCAGCTATAGGAAATGTAATGTGTAATGTGTTCTAAAATTGGTCTTCACAACAAGATATGGGTATATTCTGCGCTGTTTGGTCAGCAGCTCCGTTTTTTAATATTGCAGGAAGGAACAGTAGATAGAAACAGGTTACAACAGCCTTTGCTGTAGGAAAATCATTCTTTTCTCACATTTTATAGGCCAAGGGAATCGGATTAATCAAGAAAAGAATGGACATATTGATCTGTAATGAAAACTTTGTCTCTTTATTGGACCAAGCCGACACGCATGGCGACATATGCTGTAGTGCTCTTTTTTATTCTAATGTTCAGGCTCTGAGGACTCTCTAGATGACCATCACTTGGAATTAGACAAATGCCATCAAAGGTTATAATAAATATAACTAAAGGAATTCCACTGATAATTCTTTAATCTTTTGTTTAAAAGAAGGAATGCGTGTGCGTGTGCGTGCGTGCGTGCGTGTGTGTGTGTGTGTGTGTGTGTGTGTGTGTCTGTCTTTCTGCAGCTGAGTGTGTGTGTGAGTGGCGTATGAAACTAATTTACCCCATGGGGAACATGTTTGCTCAGAGAGCAGAAACGGCGGGGGATGCTCTCGTCTAATGGGATGGTCCTTTCAATTTAATAAATGCTGATTGATTGGCAAACTCTCCGTTTTAATGTACCATTACTGTGTTTAGTGCAACTCGGTCCTCACAGGAGCACCACTTGAAAGTCCCCTCATCCCTTCCCACTGCATCGTAGTGCTTTTAAATGTTTATTTTTTACTTTGCCTTGGCTCATTAATGCTGAGACACAAAGTCTGTTGTTAGGGTTTTCAGGTATGTAGAGAAGAAAGAATTATGAGTTTAAAGTGATATTGGTTTTGTTTGTTTGTGTATAAATGGTGGTGTATGAAGCCACAGTATACTGGCTGCGTCCTCTCTTTATGTCTGTGTTGATACACGTTACAGGCTACATCTACACTACTGCCCCCTAAAACGGAGACATTTGGAAACAGTGCTGCCCTCAGCTGCTGTCGTTTTTGGTTTGAAAACTCCGGGGTTTCTTTGTAGTCTGGACGGGCACAAACGGAGACCTTTTTGAAAACGAAGTTGCACGTCTTATCGGCTAGGTAGTCTTACATACCTTTCAGTAACCGTTCCACCTCGTTGTCGGTCCAAGCAAATAAATCCCTGCTCTTACTTTTCACCATTGTGGTTGTGTGTGTGATATGCGTGGTCAGACGTGTTGATATGCACGGAGATTAGTTCTGCTACTGGAGCTAAATCTCTTGTATGTCCGGAGAACGTTTTAAAAAGAGAGAGAAAAGAAAACGTAGTAGTGTAGATGTAGCCTATGTTGTCTGCTGGGGGAGTGTGTGTGAAGTGTGTATCACAGTGTTGGTCTAGCAGCTGTGGCTGCAGCCAGGCCTGGATATAAGCCTGATTGAGTTATGAGTCCCAAAATGAAAACACTTTCTGTCCCATTCATCATCCTATAGCTGTCATTAATATTCTCAGCAAAAAACACACACGCACACGCACACGCACACACACACACACACACACACACACACACACACACACACACACACACAAGCATGGTCACTGTACACATGTATACACTTCCATGTTGTCTGTATGCATATCACACACACTCCAGCAGTTACCCACACAGCTCGCTGCGGTGTGAAGCAGATAGAGATGTTTTGCAGCTCACCTGGAGCCTGCTCTGTATGACAGGCAGCGTATGACTGTCACGTTGACTGACGGCCGTGCCGTCTCACAACTGCTGCTTTTGCTTTGATTTATAAGCAAGACAGGGTTCAGTATGCGGGACAAGCAGAGTGTTTTTAGCCTTCCTCAAGGAATCCATGTCATGCTAAATAACGCTCCAAAGTTAGGCTAAATATTGGCGAGGCGTTGCCATTTCACAGATGTACAGTACGGGTGAGGGTTACACTTTATTGACTGCTATTGTGTTCATATCGATATTGAATCGAATCGGAAGTCAAATTGAATCGGGACCTTGTGATTCACAATCAAATCTATTCAGGAAATCAGTGGCGATACCCATCCCTAGCTGAGATATTTAAACATTTCAGTACTCGGATGCTACAGTAGTTAAAGCTATAGTGTGTAGTTTCTGCTCCCCCCATGAGGAATTCTAAGTAATGACAACATTACTGTCGGTGCAGCCACACGATACAAGCCTTCCATGATTAGTTACCAGTTGCTAGTAGCCAAGGAGGACACGGAGGATTAAAAAAACATGATGGACTCCTCAGAAGAGGTCGTTATCGTCTCTCGAGTTTCTGCGCGCGAAAGTCGCCGGACGCCTCAATCTCCTCAACATAGTCATACTGAGAAAGAGAAAAGAGTTGTGTGGAGCTGATAGTCTTCATTAGCTTTGTAGCAACTCATTTGGCAACGGCTTGAATGTACCGGACGTTCATTAATATCAAAAAGAACTACGCACTGAAGCTTTAATTTATTACTATAAGTAGCATTGTGTAATCTCTGAGCATGTCCTTGCTCTCTCGCTCTCCGTCTTCTCTTCCTTCATTGGTAAACAGTAGCAGCCATTGATGACATATCCAGACTCCCCCCCACCGTGAGCTTCTTTCAATAACCCACTGGAGCACAGCCTGCCCTAAACCCCTCCAGGGATCCTCAGCTGAGATTGGCAGCAATCAGCCGGCCATGGGCCGCTGGGTGGATGGAGGCAGGGGAAGAGGGGGATAGAGAGAGGAATGAAGGACGAGAGAGACGCAGAGGAAATAGTTGAGAGGGCAGGACGTAAAATGAAGCCACAGGAAAAGATGCAGCCTGACGGAAGCACGACACAGGAAATATTGGTTGCCTTTTTAGGGCTGGGTTAAAATAATCGATTCTCCAATTAAAATCAATCTTTCTTTGAGTGATCTGATATTGAGTCATAAAATCCAGAAAATCAATCTCTTAATACAGTGTATGCCTTTTCACCATGGATATATAAGTAAAAAGTACTTTAAACTAAAATGTGGGGGGGGGGTTCAATTCTTAATGTAAACATTAACCTGGTGCATAATGAAAAATATTTGAGGGTTGCTTCTTGCTTGTACAATTTACAGTATAAGTTCTCTGAGAATCTCTTCTATATCCAAGCTAGATTGGTATTGTAACTGTCATTTCTAATTGATATCTAATCTAAAATGTAATTGAACCTTGTGAATCGGAATTGAATCGATTCGGGAAATCATAGGCAATCATTTCTATTGACTTTACCTGATAGAAATGGGAAGAAAACGTGTAAATCTTTCAAGTGGTTCATCCCTGCTGTCTTTTGTACACAAATTCATACCATATGTAGTAGCAATACACCATATACTATGCACTGTGTGCATACTGTATAGGTTCCATACCGTATGCTCCAACAGTGTATGATTCATTATGCTTCACAGCGTGGTTCTGTAATGGCTCCCAGTGTGTCGGCCTTCCCACTCAGTCCTCTCCTGACTCAGCTGCCCCCCCCTCCCCCCACCTTCCTCAGATCCCCCCCCTCATCCTGAGACTCCCAGACGAGCCTGGAATGCCAATTAATTGTAATTAGAACCACTGTAAGCATAACTATTGTTGTTACGCTCCACTAATGAATCCGGGCTGCTGTGTATTTACCCCAGTGTAATCTATGGCATTGATACAGGGCTGAAAGCAGACAGGGGGATGCTGGGATGAGCCCGACGTCGGCTGTGGTGCGAGACTGACACCTTGTGTTCATTCTAAGTATTACACCGTTATATTTTAGTTGCCTGGCATTTGGGCAGTTTAGAAGTTCTGCCTATTCCCTTTTTAAAATGACTTTAAACATGTTTAAATAATGTTGAGTTTACAGTTACAGCTATACACACAGAATGGTTGGTCTCCATTTGACAGTATGTAGTAAAGTAGCCTGGTTCCAGACCTCTGAATTACCACTTCTCAGATTCGCTCAGCGATTCAAACAGTGAATGCTTGAAGTGAAATAAAGTGGCAATTAAGTCTGATTATCAGACTAGTCATCAAGCAGATATGGTACAAAAACGGAATGTACAAATACTTATGGTAGTTAGAATACATGTATCAACTGGAATTGGGCGTTCACAAAAGCTGAATCATCATTTAATTAAACAGAAAGTAACCAGAACTTACTTTAGTGTATCAAGGAACAGCAATGGTTTACAAACCTAATAGCTGGTTTGATTTGCATTGAGAGATGATTTTATGGAAAGTACCCCATGCCAATCTCTAGGTATGGTGAAGGGGATGTGATGATGTGGGGGGGCGGTTTTAATTCCAAAGGCCAAGGGAACTTTATCAGGATGCGTAGTATCCTGGATCATGAAATAACTGGCCTTTAAAAATAAACATCTGCCTGCCTCTATGGAAATTTAACATAGGGGTGTACTTACTTATGCCCCCTGTATTTATTTACATTATTCATTCACAAAGAAAACTGGTGTCCTTAAAGGTTGGATTTTTCCTCATTTTTTTAATTAAGGCATTAACATCAATTTGCAAAAGATGATTTTTTTTTTATTCCTCTTTTTAGTCAACTTTAGCATGGGTGTCCTAATTTTTTTTACATGACTGTATATGAACTTCAGGCTCTTCTGTTAATGTAGCAATACTAAAAGTAAATGTACAAAAACAGTATTAGAATCTGTATTAGTCCCACTTTTGCCATTGTTGTCTGTCCCACGACTGTACTGCACTTGGCACCCTCGCATACCAAGCAGTGAAGAAAATGGTCCCAGTGTTGCCTTTTCTAAACCTAGACCTTACCAGCTCCAGGTTACGGGTAGAGTAGTCATGACGTCACTCCTGGGCTAGCATCTGTTCCGTTAGCTTTTTCAACGCAATCTCTCATTCAGCATTTCTTTTATCGGTCTTCCTGAAAAAACGAAGCCAGTTCCTGTGGTTTATCTTCCGTACACCTACCTCGTTTGGTCCATTTAAAACGGACCCTGGAGCGTTTGGTCGGATAGTCCGGTTCGTTTGGGGCGGTGTGCAAGCTCATCCGAACTCTGGTGCTTTAAAACGGGGGTCTCGGTTTGCTTCCAAGTGAACTAGAGTTCGGTTCACTTCAGGTGAGAACGCGATCCGTCCTAAATACAGGAAGTGAACCAAAAACTGAGCATTTACTAGCCTGCAATTTCAACCTTGCACACAATTTACGGACTTGTATGTGATTTAAGGGATGATAACTTTCAGATCCATAAGTTGTTCTAACCATACATCGCTGGTCGCCTGTGTGACATCATCATCATCATCATCATCATCATCTCTCTCTCCTTCACTCGCTGTCTGTCAGCTGCTCATTGTTCGCCTTCTTCTAAAATATTAGAAACACTAAAGCCGAACCAGAAAACCCGAGACGTTATGAATGTAGTGTTGCTCCATTGTTTCTGAGAGCAGGAGTGTCGGCGAGTTTCGGATATTCTGTCCAATAAACGAGTAACCGTTTCAACCGCGTGACGTGTGTTTAGAGTGTTTGGTGAGTTTGACAAAGTGCCGTGTGAAAGCAAACCGAACCAAATGAGAAATGTAACAATGTTGCAACTTCACCCCCGAAATCCACCGAACTATAGGTGTGAAAGTGCCATAAGACAAATCAGCTCCACTACAGCACATGCTGTACTGTTAAGAAAGGCTCTGTTCCAGGCTGGATTTGTAATTACTAGCATAGTTACAGGTTACTCCTTGAACAGAATTCAGAAGATCCTGTTTCACGTTGACTCTCTACAGTGACTATCACATTGAAGTGTTTAATTGACATTAAATCAAGAAGGATATCAAATCATACACAAATACTAAAAGTTCAATAACGTCCAAGACTTATTTCCTTTTCTAGTCCTTTTATTTACAAAGTAGTAAAAATGCAGGTGACTAGTCCACATTATATGAGCACCAAACCCACACAATACTGTAAAAATCTTAACCCTTGTGTTGTCTTCCCTTCAACCTTTCAATGTTTTTGACGCCTTTTTTCAGTTTGTTTTTGCTTTTTCCAGCGTTTTAAATTTTTCTTCTACACATTTTCAGCGCTTATTTCTACGTCCCATATTTTCTGATATAAAACAAAAATTTAAAACGGGTCAATGTGACCCGAAGTCAACACAAGGGTCTTACACTTTCAGACCATATTTTGCTGTGTAAAACTGTGTGTTATGCTCCATATAGTCTATATCCACGACGTTCCACTTCTGCGATTGTTCAGGTGCCGCCAGAAATTCCACTGGATGTCTCTCTTTTCAGCCGGATGCCCATTTCCTTCCTCTTTCTTTGTGTTGGCGTTCTAACCTCCGGTGGATTTGTGAGGACTATGGTTAACTGCTCCTCAGATCTCTGCAGGGTAAATCCAGACAGCTAGCTAGACTATCTGTCCAATCTGAGTTTTCTGTTGCACGACTAAAGGCCGTTACAGACCAACCAGACGGCCGACCGTTGGCAGAAAAGCCAGTTGGACTGATCAGTCTCCCCGAGTTTGTCAAATAAATGCCTCAGAACACACCAAAGCGACGAGATGTAATACGTCTCCATAAAAGCAGGCGGCGCTAATCTGTATTGTCGCCCAAAAATAAAAACCGGCAGCTGATTGGACGAACGCGTCACATGGGTCTGGCTGCTAGTTCCGGATTTTGGATTTTTCGAACGGCCATTGCTGGCGACTCATTCAGAATACAATCTCATATTGGACTAAAATAGTTCACTGAAACGTGTTTCTGAAAACATTTTAAGCGAGAAATAGGCCGTGCAATTGCTGAATCTGTCTTCATTTCAGATCAATCACGGTCATCCCGCTTGCCATTTCCGGGTGAGTCCCGACTGCCCTGTCTCTGACTGAGCATGTCAGGTTGGCCAAAATGAAGGCCGACGGCTCCTCCGACGGAACACACCGAACAGACTCGAGTCACTGACCTCGCCAGGCTGTCCAACGGCCGATTATCGGCACAGGTTCCACCAAAACAAGTTCCTTCCCGAGGCTATTTTGCAGTGGCACTGTGGCTCTGCCTGGTGCTTAGTTGACGATTGTGATTGGTTTAAAGAAATGCCAATAAACCAGAGCACGTTTTTCTCCCATCCCGGAATGCTGTGTAGACTAGCCAGACCCTCCTCTGCAGCGCTGTGAAAGAAGGTCTGGCAAAGCGAGACTATGCTCCATGTAAATGTTGGGAATTAATGTTCCGTCTGTGTCGAACCACAATTAAGACTTTTTTTTTTTTGCTATGATGAATCTTGAATCTGAAATGTCAGTCAAGATCACAATTCTTTAAAATGTGGCCAGATTGGCTAGGCAAGAGTTAAAGGCCTCACCATGTACCTGTCCACGTCCGTATGCCCTCCTTTTTTCTAATAGTCTCTTCAGTCTTTGCAGTAACCCATTTAGTCCCTTCGGCGTAATAGTTAGTTGAGCCTCATGTAATAGTCTCTGTTTAAATGTTCCTTGTAATAGTTGGCAGAAGCTGGTGTAATAGTTGGTGTTTTGTGTGTGAGCAGGCTCTCAGGTAACAGAGGCCCTGCATATGAAATGAGATGGTAATGAGGAGGAGGAGGAGGAGGAGGGGAGCCTTATCACTACAGGGCCAAATTCCGACAGTGAATTGCGCAGTTGTAACAAAAGTAACAGAGCGTCCATTCAGCCTGCACTAATCCAGATGGGAAAGTCAAACAGCAGAAAGTCCACGGCACAAACTCATTTCATCACTTTATTAATTTAGATATTGCCTCCTCGCTCCTGTGGGGAGGAAAAAAAAAAAAAGAGCCCCTCTGAAATGACCAACATCGGTGAGGCGTTTTGCTCTACATGGTTCCCCCACTTCGTCTCCTCCCGTTATCTGTTTAATTCATCCCGCCAATCTTGGCTGTCTTTACCCACTAAATTTCCCTTTGACACGCATGCCTTGCTTCGCATAATCCTCACTCCGGGGCAGAATTAAAAATGGAAAAAAAAAGAGGAGGGAATAAGACAGGTGGCTGGAGAATCCTTGAAATAATGTTCAATGCCAGACCCAGGAATGATTTGACCAGATTCGAACTAGGGGGCTGATAGCAAAAGAGTTTTTGGATATTTCTTTTATCCCTTTTTATTTTTGGTTATCGAGGGGTAGGAAGAGGGTGACAGGTGGAAAATGTGCAGAGACTGAGAAGTCCCTTAAGAGCCAGGTCGAAGAGTCAGTTCTAAATTGTGGTGCCAGAATGACTTCGGGGGGAAAACTGTGGCAAGGATGATGAAAATGTCAAAATGTCACTCTGCGGCGGTCTGATTTGAAAAGTTTTCTCTGTCTACCGAAGACTGAAAATGAGAACAGTCGACTTGTTTTTCTTCCCCCTTTCTGCGTGTATCTATTATTGACCTGTAGGGACTGAATGTGGCAGATATGTTTTCTTTACACAGCCATTTGTAGCAGTTGAACAACCATTCTCCACTGTTTGTATCATCAGCATTATCAGACCAGTCAGTGCTGACATGCTTTGCCGGAGCAGCGCTTGATATTTCAAGCTACAGTTCTAGGTAGCAACATGTCATATCAACATCAGGTGAAATGGGTTATTTTACAACTGAAGTGCATGTTTATGATGTAAGTTTGATATGATCCGTATAATGGCAGTGAAGCAGCGCTGCAATCTGCCTGTTAAAATGCAATATACTGCACTACTGGCTTGTGCTGTGACGAGATACTGTTACAACTCAAGTAGGGGTGGGGGAAAAAAATCGATTCACGTATGTATTGTGATTTCTTTTGCAACGACTTTTTAAAATCTAGAATCGATTTTTATTTTGCTAATGATTTACCTAAATATTTTTATACGGTACAGCCGACGGCGACTACATCGTATCAGTTTCCAGCCAAACTGAAAATACAGAAAATCCATGTTATGTTCTTCTTTACAAATGAAATAAATGTCAGACTGACTGACTGACTGACGTGATGTGCATTCTTCTTAGAAAACAATTAGTTTTTAGAAATATCTCATTGACAAGCGCTGCTCTTTCACTTTCCCCACCCAGATTTTATCCTGTCGGTGTGGGGATTGGGAAAATATCGCGATACTATGTTTCGATTTGTTCCCCCAAATCGTAGTTGTCATATCCCGCTCTCACCAATTTTCCTGTATGTATATCTACTGGCACCATCAAATATTGGCAAAAAAAAAAATCGATCTCCAAAATGAATAAAACTACATGAATGTATTAACCACATTTTACAGCAATCCATCTAATAACCGTTGAGACTTTTCTTTAAAACCCCCAAATGTTAACCTCACAGTGGCATTAACGGGGAGATCAGGGGACATTTAATAGACTGGATAGTATAGTTTAACTTTTTCAGTTTTACTTTATTTCTGTTATGCCAAACATTTGGCCCATCCCATATGGGATAACAAGACACCACTATTTAAGGGGCTTCGAGTCTCGAATATACAAATCATGTGAAGAAATACATGAATAACAAACAACAAACAAAACATTTTCTCTTCTCCCAGGCTTTCTTAAAGGTCCCATGGCATGAAAATTTCACTTTGAGGTTTTTTAACATTAATATAAGTTCCCCCAGCCTGCCTATGGTCCCCCCAGTGGCTAGAAATGGTGATAGGTGTAAACCGAGCCCTGGGTATCCTGCTCTGCCTTTGAGAAAATGAAAGCTCAGATGGGCCAATCTGGAATCTCCTCTTTATGACGTCATACGGGGCAAGGTTACCTCCCCTTTCTCTTCAGATACAGTATTAGGGAACCACTAAGGTCTATATAAAAGAGACTTCAGATACAGTATTAGGGGACCACTAAGGTCTATATAAAAGAGACTTCAGATACAGTATTAGGGAACCACTAAGGCCTATATAAAAGAGACTTCAGATACAGTATTAGGGGACCACTGAGGTCTATATAAAAGTTACTTCATATACAGTATTAGGGGACCACTAAGGCCTATATAAAAGAGACTTCAGATACAGTATTAGGGGACCACTAAGGTCTATATAAAAGAGACTTCAGATACAGTATTAGGGGACCACTAAGGTCTATATAAAAGAGACTTCAGATACAGTATTAGGGGACCACTAAGGTCTATATAAAACGAGACTTCAGATACAGTATTAGGGGGACCACTAAGGCCTATATAAAAGAGACTTCAGATACAGTATTAGGGGACCACTAAGGCCTATATAAAAGAGACTTCAGATACAGTATTAGGGGACCACTAAGGCCTATATAAAAGAGACTTCAGATACAGTATTAGGGGACCACTAAGGCCTATATAAAAGAGACTTCAGATACAGTATTAGGGGGACCACTAAGGCCTATATAAAAGAGACTTCAGATACAGTATTAGGGGGACCACTAAGGCCTATATAAAAGAGACTTCAGATACAGTATTAGGGGGACCACTAAGGCCTATATAAAAGAGACTTCAGATACAGTATTAGGGGACCACTAAGGCCTATATAAAAGAGACTTCAGATACAGTATTAGGGGACCACTAAGGCCTATATAAAAGAGACTTCAGATACAGTATTAGGGGACCACTAAGGCCTATATAAAAGAGACTTCAGATACAGTATTAGGGGACCACTAAGGCCTATATAAAAGAGACTTCAGATACAGTATTAGGGGACCACTAAGGTCTATATAAAAGCATCCAAAAAGTAGCATGTCATAGGACTTTTAAGATAACTGTCTATTTCATATGTTTCACATGTGAACAGCCATCTTAGTCTTAATCAGTGTCCTCCATGTTTACAAAATCAATGTCTGGTTTTGTCTTACTAAAACAAGGCATCGCGCTGTTCACAATAAAATGGACAGTAGAAAACAAAATGGAACTAATTTTCTCATAATTTAAACAACACATTGGACATATCCACTTCTCTTATTTTATCGTCTAGTTTCAATGGTCAAATGTAAAAGGTAATATAAGTAATTTGTTGGTAAAATAATCAACGAATGATAAAATAAGCATTAGTTGCATTGCTGTATTATATAAGTTGATATTTTTAAGTTGATAAGGTGATTCATAGTTATTCATCAGGTATTGAAATGAACTGTAGGATTGAATATAGCAGAGGGAAAGTGATAGGACACAGGGGCACGGAGCTAAGTGTGGCCCAGATCAGGAGACTAAGACAGGGACAAGTGTTCCCCGGAGCAGGGGGGCTGATCTACAGCGTGTTGGTTGCGTGTAGGGGCAGGCTGCGTAGCGCGGCAATGGCAGCAGCAGGCGCACGCCACTATTGATTGGGCTCCACAGGCTGAGACCAGCCAATTCAGAGCACCAGTGAGCCGAGACCGATTGGGCCTCCTGAGTTACAAAATCCCACAGCTCTTCTTCTCCTCTCATCTGCCAGGAAAAAAGAGTATTTCTCATTCCCCAGGCAAATGTTTTTGAAGAGAAAGTTTGAGATTTTAGGGGTTGAAAAAGACGGGAGGAATTGTATGACTTTGCTTGAGTCACTGTTATTGAAGTCTATATCTACGACGGCTCATTTACTGGAAAGTTCCGGGGTCACCGGATGTCCCTGACTTTCTACTTTCTTTGAGTTTACTTTAAACTCCGGTCGGATCGAGCAACATTAACCGAAACCTCTGAGCAACGGTACACGCTAAAAATGGCAAGTTTTGAAGAAGATTTGGATGGTGCAACAAGTCAGGCCTGCTTGGTTCTTTCAGGGAATGATTGTAAAGATTTACAAAGAATATGTGGGGACGTGTTGGGAATGATTGGCGGGGATTTGCTATGGACGAAATACACACGGCGATACACTGGTAAAAGCAAATTACGTTTAACCACGTTTGTTTGTATTATTTTTTTGCGGGGTGCAAATATTCCACCAAGAACAAGTTCCATCCCGACGCCATTTTGCAGAGCCAGCGTCGCTGTGTCTGGAGCTTAGCCCCGCCCAAGACGATTGTGATTGGCTTAAAGAAATGCCAATAAACCAGAGAACGTTTTCCTCCCATCAAGGAATGTTGAGAGAATGTGCAGAAGGGCCAGACCTCCTTCTGCAGCGCCGTGGAGATTGTGTGTTTCATTGTGATCATGAAATCACCCTTGTTGTTGTAATTGAGCCATTTTGGAACTTTAGCATGTTGTTGAGCAGCAGAAACTAAGAATAACTTGATTTTATGTTTAAAGATCCAAGTACTTAAAATAGTATTGGAAAAACCTATGATGGAGACTTACTGATCAAATGACTAGTGTAATTTGCAACAGGTCGCTGGAAGTGATGAACCTTTGCAGTCTCCCTCAGCGCCTTTCAGCATCTTTTTCTTTTAGCATGGTGATTGATTTGGGTTTACGGCCCACAGAGTCTCTTTTCATCTTTTCTCCAACAGTAGAAGGTGGCTGTTTCCAGTGAAAGAGCTCTGATAAACTGACTTAACGGTGCTGTGCCACAAACAAACATACAGTAGCTATTTACCAGCAGGTGAACATAGTGAAGCATTTAGCAAGCTAAAGATCTAAATGGTGAACACAGAAAAGAGCTAATAGCACAGTTGGTAAAAAAGAAACTGGACTGCAAATGAATGCTTACTTATTAATGGTTGCTCCATGTCTACTGTATGTGTAAATAGGCAATTATTTGCTAACATATAAAATAGAAGCAGTGTTTCCCCTACCCCCGCCCCCCCCTGAAAGAATGTTAAAATTATATAATTATTAGGGCTGTCAAACGATTCATTTTTTTAATTGCATATTTTATCACATGATTAAAATTCTATTATTTTTGCATTTCAGGACAGTTTTTAAGTACATATTAACAATCGAAAGCAATTTGTACCAGTGGATCTTGATTGGGAATCAAATGAATGCAAAGAAAGTGACTTTATGAACTTGATTTTAAGATTAGTAATTATTTACTCTAAACAAAAGAAAAATGTGTGAATCTGTCATTATTGCACAATTCCTCCAAGTACCTAACTAAAAAACTAAAAATCCCTATCCTTACCAGAGTCAATATAGTGTTTAGTAACTCCTAAATAATGTTGATTCCTCACTGACGTCCAGTGATCAGCGGTTAATAAGACAGCGTTTGCAGCACCTTGCAGCAGTTCCAGTGTGGCTGCTTTCTCCGTGTCGTACAGGCTGTGTATCCGTGAAAACTACTGTCTCCCTCTACGGCAACGAGACAGGTCAACTGTAGTACATCTTTAAGACCCGAGTCTTCTACGATGCTGACAGGTCTGCAGTTAGCCCGCATGCTAGCGGCTAGCATCACGTTAACTGTACTGCTATGCTTAGCTCCGTAGGTGGTAGCTCAAGCTTGACGTGCTTCGGTGATATTTTAATTCGGCTTTACACAACGTGCATACGGCCTTTGACTTGTCTACGAGCCGTCTGGGAGTTTTGGAAAATAAAAAGCTCCATTCAGAGTTATTGCTGCTGTGTTTCTCCATCATGCCTGCAGCCTGCAGCAGCAGGATGTGTTAGGAGGAAGTGGCAGCTTGATAAGTAACGGTGCTGCAAAGGGTCAAAATAGTAGCCTGTTAGGCACGACGCAAAGCCGAGTGAAGTGTACAGTAAATTAATAAATGCCGGCATGCCATTAATGCGATTTAAAAAAAAAAAAAAAAAATATGAATCGCATCGCGTCGGCCCTTAATCGCATCGCGATTAACGCGTTAACGCTGACAGCCCTAACAATTATGCTATATATTCCACACAAAAAAAGAACAGATGCACGAGATAAAACACATACAGGCAATTCGCTTCTCGTTCCTCGCCTTAAAAGTACAATTCATTTGACCTTAGGCTGGCTACATTGCACGCGTGACGTACGCGGAGCGGATGTTCCAACACTATGCTTTCACTATAATCTTCTATAAAATCTTCTATTTATATATTGTGCGTGAGGTGTGTGTGGCCCTTTTACACAGAAATGGATCAGCAAGTGTCTATATTTCTTTTAAATTAAACTACCGATACTTAATGACCGTGAATGAGCGTATTGGCAGTTTTATTTTGAGAGTTTCTGTTTCTATTTCTTGTTTCCCTCACCTGTGCCCTCTGGTAACCGCTGACAGTAAATTGCCGTTTTCCCAAAAACTGAAGAAACAACACCAATCCCAGAGGTAAAGCTCTCCGTCTCGCCTGTGACTCACACAGTCCAGCGCCATGTGTGCGCAGCAGGTGTAGCCAGTTAAAACATACATTCCGCGGCACATGCGCTCCGCTAACGGTCTGCATACGTTACGCGTTAAATGTAGGCAAAGTCGCGCAACTTTGCCCCTATTTTTACGATCACCATCCCGCCTGGAAAAAAATCCTAGGGGAAACACTGGATACAACACATTTTATAATGCTATATTTAGCTTCTTCTGTTGCCCTCAAGTGGCCAAAAATATGTATTAATATATACTGTATTTCTTGATTATAAAGCAGGACGAGGTGCTATATCCGTAAATACTGTGAAAGTATCAAAATGCTCAATCAACAGAGAAATGCAAACAGCACGTATTCAGAAACGGTGCCTTTAAACGAGCGGTCCGGGCTTTCACACGGTTGTGATGTCACAACTACACTATATAAAGGTTAAAGTGCCGCTGCAGTGCCGTTACAGTCATTCCTCGGCTGCAATGACGGTGCAGAGACTCAGAGGGCGCAGATGCAGAAGACCAGGAAACGCTGACCAATCAGAGCAGACTGGGCTTTTTTGGAAGGGGGGCTTAAAGAGACAGGCGCTAAAACGGAGAGTTTCAGGCAGAGGGTGAATACAGGTATATTCAGACAGGCAGTATGAGAAAAAAGGTGTGTTTGTGAACATTAAAGCATGTAAACAGGTTCTAGTAGAAACCAAAATACAACAAGTACCTGAAAATGAGCATAATATGGGACCTTTTAAAAAAACAAAACAAAAAAAAAACATGGTTACACTTGTTAGACCTTAAGGCTTTAGTTTGTCTCCTGCCAAAATTTCTTGTGTGTGTGTGTGTGTGTGTGTGTGTGTGTGTGTGTGTGTGTGTGTGTGTTCAGGTATGGTAAGCTGTTACCCTCGCTCCAAACCAGGCAGTTTTCAGCGGCTACAGGGCTGAGCCGCATGCTGATCATCCTCGGGGTGATTGAACCAACTATTAAAGGGGAAAATGTCTCAGAGGAGGTCATCCAGCGCCAGGTCAGACACACACACACACACACACACACACACACACACACACACACACACACACTACAATGAAGTATGCCGCAAAGGCTGTGGCTGTGACATACATTTGTGTATTTAAAAAGAAAAAGCTGCAGAAAAGTATTTTTTATTTCATTAATCGGTTTGAGTCATTTTTATGAAAAAAAGAACAAAATCCCTGATTCCAGCTATTTAGATGTGAATATTGTTCTAGTCTCTTCTCTCCTCTGTGACAGTAAACTGAATATCTTTGACTTGTGGACAAAACAAGACATTTGAGGACATTAACCGACAGTGAAAATAATCGTTAGTTGCAGCCCTAATTTAATTCTGCTCAGACAATTTCTGGGCTTTGGTTAACGTAATTTAGGATATGAAGGAAAAAGTGATATGTCTCAGGCATTTGAAACAAACTCCTCCCATCGTTCCTAAACAGCCACAGGATGGTGCTAGTGCGAGAATAATCATGTCTCCTCCTCAGCAGAGATACGAGTGGATGGTGATTGCAGAGGCGTCTGCCTCCGTCTCGTCAGAGACTGTGAATTTGGCATGATATGACGCCAGGCGTCATTTTAAAACATGAAAATTGAACCTGTTCCTGGAGCTGACGTGACGCTGCAATTGCACTGTATCTTCTGACGCCTGCTATATTGTAAAGTCAGCCTTTTGACAGGTCATACAGTCTGTAAAAAGGCTGTTAATATGAGCTGTGCATTACAGATGAAGTTTCTCTACAGGAGAGGATTTCTTTTTATTTTGCACTTGTCCATACTCGGATGATCTGCCTGTCATGACGTCCTGTAGTCATTTTTTTTCCTTTACTGGCTATGGAAAACATCTTTCAGAGGCAGAGAGGAGTAGTAATGGATTCTGGTGATGAACAACAACCAATATCTTTGGTAACATGGGACGATGCTCTGTATAGAGTGACACCTTATTATAGCAGGGAAACAAACACATGTTGGGTCCATTAGGGACATGGTGAAAGAGAGAGTATTGCAGGAAATGTAATTCTGTAGCTGTTTGTTGCATTTAGTCTGGTTTAGTGTGTTTCGGTCATTTGTAACTTACAACATTCGATACACTGGTAATAAACGATAAATGAACAACATTAATGCTCGATGGTGTCCTTCCAGGCAGCACTGCGACTGTTGACTTCAAGGCACCTAACCATAACCATTGCCTAATCCTAGTGCCTACCAGGCAGCGCTGCCTGGAAGGCAACGTTGGGGGCTTAAAACACCGATAAACAATATGAATGCTTTTTCTTGCAATGAAATAAACAAAAACAAACAAACAAAATCAGAACAGAAGGATATACAAGAAAGTAAACCGAAGAAGCCTAAGCTTATTACACCTACCCTTATTACATTAATTACTACCATTCATACAAAGTAATCAAAGAAAGTAACAGAAACTAATACATTAGGCTATATAGACGTGTTCTACCCACACTTTATGTACCCTCTGGTGTTCACACTTCTGTTATATATTTGTTAATCAGCTTATACCGAAACATTTTTTAAATGTGTTACACATTTCATTACACATTTAAACTAGGGCTGGGCAATATATCGATATTACATCGACATCGATACATGAGGCCCGATATCGTCTTAAATATTTGGATATCGTGATATGACACAAGTGTTGTCTTTTCCTAGTTTTTTTTAAAGGCTGCATTACAGTGAAGCGATGTCATTATCTGAACCTACCAGACTGTTGTAGCTCTTCTATTATTTGCCTTTACCCACTTAGTCCTTGTATCCACAATATTGGTGATTATTTATCAAAACTCTCATTGTGTTAATATTTTGCGAAAGCACCAATAGTCAACCCTACGATATCGCCGCTCTGTCCTTCTTCAAATAGATTTTTTGTTGTTTGTTTGGAAAAAAACAACTTTAGTGACCCTCTGTGAACACTCAGTGATATCTCTGACGTTCATGGAGCACTACATGTTAGCTGCAGCTGTGTGTGTGTGTGTGTGTGTGTGTGTGTGTGATGCGGCAGCGCCTGCCTCGGGATGAATGCGAACGCTTCGTTAAGACGCCTTCTTCTCAGCTGCCAGCCACCCACCATTCGATGGCAGCAGTGATGAGGGACCTATAGTATTTCAGCGTTTCAAGTATCACAGTTGTTGCCAAGGAGCTAAGGACATCATTGTGCTTGAATTCTCCAAGGACAAGGCTTTCGAAGGTTATAACATGCCCACACACACACACACACACACACACACACACACACACACACACACACACACTCACAAGCTCACAGGACTCAACAGAGCATGCAGTCCGTTTCTCAAGGGCTTGTTTTGTAACCACTGCTTAATTGAACTGGGGCCGAATTATTTGCTGCCACGTTACCGGCACCCAAGCTTCCTTACTAGAGCTACTAAACAAATCTTTCATTTAAAAAAAAAAAAAAAAAAAAACTAATTGGGGTTGTATGAGAAAATCTGGAAACCATATGACCAATTTTTTTTTTTTTTTTTAAATGAAAAGAAAAGAAAACAGAGGGGAGATTCTACAGAGGGAAAATGCGGGACAGGATACCTACATTCAAATAAGTGGTGAACCCCAGAAGGGGAAAGGACTGAGGCATGTCTTGGAAGGTGATAGCAAAAGGTGCAATTCCTATTTCTTTTTGTATTTATGTGTATCATGGCTTTGCTAGGGGTACCATTGTTCTGTGCATGTGATCTATACTGTCATATAGTTTGCTTCTTGTTTCTTTTTTGGCTCATGTAGTGCAACAGATGTTGGGAGAGAGATTAAAAGTTGTACTATTTGTGAGTGCAATGCAATAAATAATCATTAAAAACGTTAAAAAACAACAACAAATCTTTCTTTGGGATTGTTCAAATAACTATCCGTGGATTTCTCTGAATTTGTTCTTCATTATGTATCCAGAAATACGTTGCCTTGTAGTGTAAGTCACTGTAAGTCTCTGTTATTTGAAAATGATGAATGGTGTTATTAAGTACACTTAACCTGCTTTTCCTGATAATGCGTGACCTACATCCCAGTCTCTATGATGTAACAGGAGAACGAAGATTACAGGACATGTTCACATACGAGAAGTTTGACATATTTCTGTTTCTGATAAATGCATGAAAGCATTGTATGTTCAGTTTGTTCAGTTTATATCTGATATAATGTGTTTTAACACACGTGTGCGGTACTACTGTATGTACAGGTGGGCGATCTGGCCCTAAAATTATATCCCAATCTATTTAATCGCAATCACAATCCACAATCTCAGTCTTTTTTCTGAATTTTGAAATGCCCTGTAGACTATAGCTAGACTTGAAATAGCCTATGAAGTTACAGTAGCAGCTCATACCGCCGTTCAGAGGTTCTCACGAGCATTTTAAATCCCGTGTAGTTTTGAATAGGGTTGGGTACCGAAACCCGGTTCCACTATGGAACCGGTTCCCACGGAACTGGTAGGAATCAGACTGGATTAGAACGCAAATTTCAGTTCCTCATTTTGGTTCCTCTTAATATTAATTAATATTGTCCCTCTGTCGCCCTAGTCAAGTAGTTCTCAAACCTTTTTCAGTAATGTACCCCCTTTGAAATGTTTTAATCTTAGCCCTGTGATGTGCACAAAACATTTTTGGTAGAAAGAAAAGCTATATAAATATACGCGTAACTCCATTTAGGAAACACTGCTTTAGTCAATGAGGTTATGTAAAGTTTGGAAAAAGAAGTTAGAGGACATTAAATAGCCCAATCTCTATAATTTGCCTAAAAAATAGGTTGTGGAAAATGATAATATACCTTGATTAAAAAAACAAAAAACAAGTAGATAGTGGATGACTTCAAGATTGATCACTATCTAATATTTTCAGATCGCCCACTCATGTGTATTGGCTTGCTCTCATTTAGCTTTCTCTTGCCTCTGAAGGTAATGTAAGTAGTGTCTTGTAAACATAAAAAAATAATGTATTCATTTTAGACTTCTCTATCTCTCTGTCCCTTATAGAAATACCTACTAAGTAACCCTGCCCACCAGAGCAGTGCTGTGGATGAACATTACTTTTTGAATGAAAGTGCAGCTCAAGTAAGGTATGGTAATGCTTTTTGTCTTTTTTTTTTTTCTTTCCTTTTCTGGATGGGTTTGTGATGTGAATGTTTAATGTGGAATTAAAAATGAACATTGAAATATAAAACATTAACATTGAAATGTTTTCCGTTGTTATTTTTAAAGGGACATCACACAGTTTAAGCCGCTCTCCAGCCGGACGTCGGTGAGTGTGATCACTGGGGATTCCTTTGACCAGCAAATGCCAGAACATCTAAACCAGGTGAGGGGGTTCTCTGTAGCTGCACACCTCCGTGATGCATTATTAACTCTTGCACAGTGACAGGACAATACTGTACCAACGGTTGTATAAAATCCATAATAAATCATCTTTTCCCTGCGCCAGATGGTAGCTAAGCTTCAAAAGACGTTTCTGGAGGAGTCCTACCCATCAGCCAATCACATTCACATAAAAGGAGCAGACCGGCGAATGATCTACAAGAAGCCATCTGCCATCAGCCAGCACCTGAGGAAGCTAGTCAACCAACGACAAGCCAAACAGCAGAGCGAGTGACCCTCGGCCAACGTGTAACAGTACCCCAGACACGGACAGGGTAATCACTGAATATGTTTTAAATATTGTGTTATCTTTTTACCTGTCCCTGCAGCAATCTGTGGAGATATTGTGTACATGTCTGGTAAAGGTTCATCAAGAAGTCAATTTGTGAACATATTTTTTGCATAGCTCTGCTTCATTGGGAGCTTTTAAATTGAAAATAACTGGAGGGTATTCAGTGTGATGACATATTTGCTGTCTTAGATTCAGAAAATCTTATCTTTCAAGTTGTTATTTCAGTCTCTGTGCCTGATTGGCCTAAGAAATACATTAACACATTACTCCTTATCAATGTAAAGGCCACACACGTCACTGCTCAACCTGATGCTTTTTTTTTCTTCTTTTTTTTAACTTTCATTCAGTTCTGTCTTAATATTCTGCCTTGTTATAGCCACAGGGAAAGGTACATTGAGTTCCATTCTCTCTGTGTCGCGTCAGCTTCAGTCATTTTGTTACTTGCATGTAATTGAGTTACATTACAACCCAAAGTAGACCTCTATCTTTGGGCTTATGTCGATTTTGATTCATTTTATAATTTGCGATCAGATGAGTCTGGCCTGCAAAGCTAATTTTGGATTTTTGTAAATCCATCTTTATGTACTTTTGCGTCAATTTAATCTGTACTGTATTTATTTTCTTTGTGGCGAGCATGAACTGTTTTGATGGGTTTACAGGAGTGTGAAAGAAAGACCAGACAGCATTGGTTTATCCTGAGGATTTAAGTTTAATATGACACCACATCAAAATAAAAATTTCCAACAGATCTGGAATTTAATTCCATCCATATACATGCATAGCAACAACGTTTTAAGAAAACATTTTCTCCCATAATCAGGACATTGGAATGATCATTTTACATCAGTATCCCCACTGACCTCCCACCCATCTTGTTCATCAGCAATAAACGTAATTCTTGTACAACTTCTTTTTTTTCCCTATGGGGTTACAAATAATTATATGCACAGTCCCCATTTCATAATACTGCTATCAGTAATGTTCCCTCATTTACAAAGTATTGCATTGAGAGCAAATTTCAAAAAGGGAGACCAAAGTGTATCATCAAACAGAAATACGAGTACTATACAAGAATGCTGCCATCCTCATGAAAACATCCACATCTGAGTTGAAGAAAAGAGACAGGGACAAACAGCCACATATGTATGCAAAGCCATGTGTATATGCCAAAATGTGAGATGCAGGGTTGTGCCTGGTTATCACCCCCAAATGGTGATTTTTTTTTTTTTTTAAGGCAAACAAGTCATTAGTAGCAATCTGCAAGTGACATTGTGTGCATATACAGAAACTGGTACAGCAAATAAGAATACACAAGTGCCTCAGTAGCTATTTTTGTGTCTAAAATGCATCTCATTTTTGTATTGTCTATTTGTTTCATTGAGCCTACACTACAGTGTAAACAATATGTGTGCTACACAAGAATGACTATACAATAACATTACAAACAACTCTGATATAAATTTCATTTTGAATTTAAATTAAGATCACTACTCCTATTAATACTGATTGTAAAATAAATTAACGTGAAAGTGGCACCAATATTATTCTTGATTCCTTTTTTCTTTTCATTTTCTTTTTAAACCAATGGTTTTGCATTTTTCAGTCTTAAAACGATGAAAGAAGAAGCTTCTCTTGATTGTCCACAAGCAGCATTTAGCACTGCGTGATGCACTATCCCAGACACAACAGTGTACCAAAACAAAGGAGAAAAAAGGGGTAACAGGGTTTGTTTGTTTTTTTTTGGGGGGGGGGGGGAAGCGGGGGGAGTTGTGGGAGGGAGAACAAGAACATGTCTTATTCTTAACTTATTTGACATGCTCTGCAGCATGTGATGAACAGTAAAACTTCTTATGGGTAATAAAGTTTGACAAGTTGTTGAACTGGATATCACAGAGGCGGCAGTACTTGCCACTTCCAGAGCTGTTCACGCCTTTGTTGGCTGTGGGTGGCGCTTCCTCGTTTGGAGACTTGGAGGAAGGCGACATGTTCTCGTTGGAGTCTGCCTGGTTCTCAGTGGCCCACGTAGGTGAGGGATTGGGAGGCTGGCCTTCTGGCTGGGGCTGATTCTCCTGCTGCGGTGGAGCTGTGCCTGAACGCTCCTCGGGCTTGTGTCCCCCATTGACGATGACCATGCCCCGGTTTTTGGGCAGTAGGGGAAGGGGCTCTTTGCCAGGGTGGGGGCAGCCATTAGCAGCAGGCTGCTGGGCCTGCTCTCTGGTTGTTCCTGTCTCTCCTCCTGCGCCTCCTCCCCCATTAACGCTCTGCTCCTGTTCGCTGGCCTCGCCCTGCATCACCGGTCCCCCGGTCACATAATCGGTTGGCTTTATCCCAAAATACGGCGATATTTGCTCGGGACCTTTCGCCTTCTTTATTGCTCCGGGATAAAGGCAGTGGGGCAGAAACATATTCTTGTTCTCATCTTTTGATGGGATGAGCTGGGGCTCAGCAAAAGGCTTGAGTCCCGGCAAAGTGCCCAGGTGAGGGGGGAACATGCCTCCATTCTGCACCATCACCTTCCCATTGCCATTCTTCTCACATTTGCCTGGGCTCTTATCGTAGGCGTCATCGGGGTTGTTATTGCCTTCACTCTTCACATCTGGGAACATGGTCGGCTCCAGGCTGCCAGTCTCATTGTGTTGTTGCTGCTGTTGTGGCTGTTGTTGTTGTTGAGCAGCGGCAGCGGCAGCGGCGGCTGTTGCAGGGCAAAAGTTCTGTTTGTGCGCCAGGTAGTTCTCCACTTTGTTAAAACTTATCTTGCACACTGCACATTCGTGATAGTCCAACAGTCTTTTAGGGGAGCTACATGTTTTGTCAGATGCTGGCGAACACTTTTTGCTGAGATCAATGGGAGCGTCCAGCTCCTGCTGCTCCACTGTATTGCATTTGGGAGCCAGAATAGGTTTAGTGACAGTCAGAGAGGCCTCCAGGTGTTTTGGTACCATACCAGGGAAGATGTCACAGCGTGGGTGGAAGCGGTCTGCTAGGCTCTCGACAGCTTCCTGGGATGTACAAGGGTTCATAGGAGGAACTCCGAGGAAACCTGGCTGACCCATAGGGGGCCTCTGGTGGTCCTGGTCAGGGAGACACATCTCATACATCTTCCTGCGCTTGCGGGCCCTTATGGTTCTCTGCATGGAGGGTACCTTGTTGCTGGACATGCGTTTCATTGGGGGGTCATGACGGGTGGCACAGTAGTACTGCTTGTGGACCATGTAGGTCTCATGACGACTGAAGGTGATATTGCAGGCCTCACAGGTTGTCTTGTTTGGGTCATTGTCACTTTCCACCAAACCCGTACTGGGGCTTTTTCCCTCCATCTGCTTGCCATTCAGCCTCTCCTCAGCCCCAGTTGGGGTAGAGACCTTCTTCACCTGTGCTGCTAGATCCTTATCAGGCCCTTTAGCCCCAGCATTGATCATGTCCAACACATTGGAGTTCAGACAGGCAGACTGCATGAGGTGGTTGTCACCCTCTGTGGGGTGGCAGCTGGTCAACATGCTAACAGAACTGTGACCACTGTTGGGGCTCACCGCCTCGGGAACCTTATCTGAGAGGGCAGAGAAGTCAGGCGACTTTGCCATGTGTTGCCAGCGGCTGTTACAGTAGTGCTTTTTGTGGACCAAATAGTTGTCCAGGTTGCTGAAGGTGATATTGCATTCGAAACAGGTGGCCCCTTTGGGCATTAGCGGACTGTAGATGACAGGGGGGTAGCTGTTTCCTCCATGGCGCAGCCTCCGGTGAACTAGCTCTGACATTTTAGCCAGAATCTCAGAAGCCTGCGGGACTACGGAAATGTCTTGGGAGAAAGCAAACTGAGACAAGAAGGGGCCCATGGGAAATGTAGGCATGTTATGCTGCACAGGGGAGGAGGCCAGCCGGGGGCTGGAGGGCTCAGACTTGATCCTAGTGTAAGAAAAACTGGCTTTGCTGCCTGGGTGGGCCTCTCCCTTCTGAACAGACAGCATGGGCTTCTTCTCAGCCTTGTCAGCCTCTCCGTCTGTGCTGGTCTCCTTGTTGATGGCCCCTTTGGGACTTCCCAGCAGAGCATCCTTCCTGTTGGCCAGCTCAACGCGGGCCTGCTGCTGCTGCTGCTGCTGCTGCTGGAGGCTTTCTTCAGGCCCCCTGGGGGAATGCTCGGTGCCGTCGCCTTCCCTGTGAAGTTTGCTGCCGTGCCCATGTAAGTCCTGATGCTGTAAGAGTTCCCTGTGGCTCTGGAAGCTGATATGGCAGTGATTGCATCTGAAGGCCGCCTGTGACAGGTGAGACATGATGTGATGCTGGAATGTAATAAGAGAATCTGCCGTGTAGTTACAGATTGTGCATTTCAAGCTGGTGCCAGGAGGGAGGCTCTCTTCCATTTTGACACCTGTGAAGGAGATAAAAGGGAGAAATGCTCAGAATCTCGCCTCCCACTTCTCTAGAGTTAACTGTAGAAACCATCAAATGCTCATGCATTATGCCAAGCTTATTCCCATCCACTAGATATGTTTTTTTGCTCAAGGATAAACTGTCAACTATGCTAGCTGACAGCAAGCTATGTATATATTGATGTCATTTTTCCAAACCTGTGTACAACTATTTTTTTCTCTGTCAACACTTTAGGGCTGCAACTAACGATTATTTTCATTGTCGATTAATCTGTAGATTAAGTAATCGATCAGTTGTTTGCTCTATAAAATGACAGAAAGTGGTGCAAAAAGTCAATCAGTGTTTTCCAAAGCCCAAGATAACTCCCTCACATGTCTTGTTTTGTCCACAACTCAAAGATATTGAGTTTACTGTCACAGAGGAAGAAGAAACTAGAAAATAATCATTTAATTAATTCATTTCATTTTCGTTTTATACATTTAAAAGGCTGGAATCAGACAATATTAGAACTCAAAGCGATTCAACGCTTCTCAAAATAGTTGGCGATTAATTAAATAGTTGACAGCTTATTGATTAATCGATCAATCAGACCCCCCTTTTTTTAAATTAACATGTTAATCTGTTGTGTTCAAAATCTAGTTTCTGCACAATCTCTTTGATCCATGACATTGTCACTCACCACTGTGTGAGGTGCTCAAATGCATTTCCAGGGCCCTGGCTCCAGAGAAGCTCTTGTTGCATTGTGGGAAGGGGCACATACTGGGGGTCTGATGGGGACCGCTGTCATTTTCCTCCAAGACCGTCTCTGGCTCCCTCTGTCGCCCGCTGCAGTAGTACATCAGATGGGCCTGCAGGTTCCTCTCGCTCCGAAACCAGATTCCACATGCCTTGCAGGGGAAGATGTCCTCTGGAGGGACAAGAGAGGGGACAAAGGGGACATGATATCAGGATATATACAGTACCTTTATATTTATATGCATAAGTATAAAGATAAAGAGCGTGCACACGTGCGTACACACTAGGGGTGTACATGTAAATCGCACTTTACCACTAATACACACACATTAGGGCTGCACGATATGATGAAAATATGCGATAACGTTGTTGAATATCGCCGTAACGATATTACTTGCGATAAATAAACGGATATTAAAGTGTACTCAGTTCTGCAGTTCTGCTGCTCTCAGTATTCTGCTAAAATACAACACGTTGCTTGTTGAATTTAAAACAAATGAAAGGAAATCATTTCCAGTGTTCTGCTATTGAACAAATACAACATTGGATTGAATATAAAAGACACCACTAAAAAAAGAAAGAATATTTACATCTTAAAGATCAGTTTTCTACTGAAATTTCCTTTCAACAAACACAAAGAATCGGAGTGTCTTTCGTGACATGTCGCATGTGCGCCAGTTGATATTGTGATGACGGTGAAAAACCCATGTATTGTGCAGCCCTAACACACATACTCGTCTTCTCTACTTCTACAGTTCTGACTCTCAAAGCCTGCGTTAAAAGGCTTTTCCTCCAAATCCTGGGCTGCTGCATATCGCTGTGCTGCTACCACTGGGTTGGTGCCCTTTCTCAAGGGGAGAACAAGAACACTGGACCATCTGCTTACAGAAGCCTCCCTGTTGAGCTGAACCCAGATAGCCCTCGCTAAGTAAACAAACACACTATTTGCATGAGGCGTGTATTTTGCAATTAACACGTTCGTTCGAGCCTCAGTGTGTTTATGTGAACCCAAAACTTGAAGGTCGATGGCTCTTATCTCTCGTGCAGAGACTCATCTGGGTTAATCTACGCCCGGCGGAGACCACGCGCCTTGTTAAGCAGGTGACTGAGTGCAGGCTGTGGACTGTGTGTGTGTGTGTGTGTGTGTGTGTGTGTGTGTGTCTCAGTGGTGGAAGAAGTATCCAGATCCTTTACCTAAGAAAAAGTACTAATACCCAACTGTGAAAAAATAATCCGTTACAAGTAAAAGTCCAGTATTGAAAATGTTACTCAAATAAAAGTATGTTAAGTATCATCAGGAAAATGTACTCAAAGTATTAACATTAAAATGACTCAATGCAGAAAAATCCTCACATTTTAGAAACCATAAAAAGATCCAAACAGTTCTGTGTCTAATGGTCTGATCATTTCAGCTGGATTGCAGGCCTTTATATTGATGGGTAGTTTAATTTCTAATAAAACATAGTATTTTATGAACTACACGTGTTTTGTGTGCAAAAATCTGAATTTGTAAAGTAACTGAAGCTGTCAGGTGAATGGAGTGGAGTAAAAAGTCCAATATTTCTCTCTGAGATGTAGCGGAGTAGAAGTAGAAAGTAGCATGAAAAGAAAAGACTCAAGGTAAAATACAAAGTACCTCAAATGTGTACTTAGGTGCAGTATTTGAGTGAATGTACTTAGTTACATTCCACCACTGTGTGTGTGTGAGAAAGAGAAATAAAGGGAGAAAGAACAAGAGCATGTGTGTGCGATTATGGGTTTGTTTGTTTAAACAACAGCACGTCTGGTTCCAGCTGTGCGTGCGTGCGTGCGTGCGTGCGTCCGTGTGTGCGTGTGCTCTCGCCGGTGCGCGGACACTCACTGTTGACTATGGCCGTGGGCAGGATGGAAGCCATCGCGGCCTGCTGCGGCAGGAGCTGGATGCTGTCCAGCAGCCTGGCTGGGTACATGCCCTCGCTCAGAGACATGTGGTTCACCGCCTGCAGACGCGAGTCAAAGTCCACAGCAAACGCCACCAGCTCCTCGCCCTCCATCATGTTCTTGGTGGTGGTGCACCATAGTTGGCCACCTGGACAAAACAGAGATAGAGGAGACATTTAAATGCTTGCTGTGAGAGAAGCTTTGCTGCATGTACACATGAGTAATTCTGGACTTTAATGTCCGGCCATTACGCTACATAAGGAATTGTATTTATGCGCGTCTGCACAACATCTCACAGACTCAGTGTTTCAACGGTGTGTTGCATGACAGTGTGTAGTTGAAACAGGAGAGTGGAATTTTGTTTGTGGTCCTCAGAGCATTCAAAATGTGACATTTTAACCTTTTAGCAGCAACATGTCTTTTCAAAATCAGTGCCCACACTACTCTGGGTGGAGAGGATGCCGTCAACAGTTTTCATAGGGACTATTTTTTTTTCTGTAGTTCCAAATGAAAACCGTTCACATTGAGGTCTGTAGACAGAGACACTGTTTCTGTCATTTTTCATTTATGGATTAAGACCACTACAAATGAAATTCCATTTCACTGCCATTGTTTTTGCATCCACAGAAATCTCAGAGACAAGATATCTCAAAACCTGTTCAAATAAAACCAAATCAAGCAACCAATGGTAAGCGAAAAAATAGGTTTGTAAAAATTGGGTGAACAAACTTTTATTTTATTTTTTACTGTCACTCAAATGTCTTTTTAGGCTACTGGCACTCATATCCAGAAGCAAGGCAAACCTCTAGCCCACAGTGCTGTTGTCAGCTAGAACACTGAGACAGGTCCTTCATATTATTAGATTGTTGTGTTTTGGGATTAAGCATTCCTCTGAAATCTTCTGAACATATTCATTAAGTCAGAGAAAGGGGGAGGGGGCAGGAGGAAGGAATGGGGGGGGGGTAGAGGGAGAGAGTGAAGGTTTTAGCTTAGATAATATTTATCTCAGCGCATGACAGGCTTTTCAGCTGCACTTCATTTTCCATTGAAGAGATTAAAGTTTTTAATATGACTATTTACAGAAATCTGGCGGGGGAGATAACAACAAACTATGATACGCTCCTGCTAAATGGCAGAATTAGGACATTGTTTCTGAGGAAAGCTGGACAATTAATTAAAGCACGCTGTTAGCTTTCAAAGATGTGCAAACATGCCGACGGAGTGTCAGGCTGAGAGGGGACATGTGATTTGAGCGCCGACTGATGTGGAATAAAAGGGAGTCCTGAGGAGTGGTGTGAAGGCAGGGGGACGCGGCTAGAACCCCCCCACATGTGGAACACTGATTACTCATGTTTACACAAACCCTGTGAATCACCAGGTTTAAAAACAGCCCCGTAGGTGCTCCAGTAAGGCTCTGTATGAAAACAACCCACTTTTATGTGGATTTACCAGCAATGGAACTCTCTTACAGTTACAGCTGGTCCAAAATGCTGCTGCTCGGCATTTATTTTTATAGGACAGCTGAAGACATGAAAGGGGAGAGAGAGAATGACATGCAGCAAAGGGCCGCAGGTCGGAGTCTAACCTGCTGCAGCTACCTCTACCACGCTGGTAGCACGCTCTACCAGGCGAGCTACCCAGGTGCCCTAACATAGTTTAGTTTTTCACATATGATACTTATATAAATATACAGTATGCCCCCCTCTTCCCCAACACAATTGAAGAACAAAATATTCCACCAAAAGGCAAAAAAAAAAACAACAGTAAGGTTACCCCAACCCACTTGGATGGACAGAAGATGAACATGTATAATAGAGAACATTCCGTCAGGACAACAATGATAAAAGACACTCTGCTTTTGACTGGAACACAAAAAAAAAAGAGATCACATTTCCCCCATTTGGCTTCATTTGTAGATTTTAGTATTTGCTTTTAAATCTTTAAATGGCTTAGCTCCACACTATATCTCAGACCATTTGGTATGGCATGTCCCCTCCAGGTCATTGAGGTCTGTTGACCAGTCTCTCTTATTGGTCCCAAAGTACGCTGAAGACCGGGGAGGGAAACTGAGCTTTCTTAGCTGTCGCTCCCAAACTGTGGAACGAGCCCCTCCATCCGAGGATTTGGATAGGAATGGAAAACTAGTGGATGAAAACAGAGCCAACAGGACTTCAGACTATTAGGGCATGCTTTATAAATCAACGTTAAGTTTCTTGAATGAATTGCCCCATTATTTTTAATACAAAATTGAATATTTCAGATTTCACATCGCTGTGTTTTTGATTAAAACCTTTCTAGACCTTCCTATCTGCTGGTGAAGTACTGAAAATTAGACCAGCACAAACGTGTCAAAGGAGTGAAATAGTATTAAAATATGCTATCTTTCAAAGTCCCATTTGTGTGCAAGCTTCCTCCCTGTGCGTGTGTGTGTGCGTGTGCGTGTGTGTGTGTGTGTGTGTGTGTGTGTGCTTGTGCGTGCATGCGCGTGTGCGTGTGCGCCTGCATGTCAGCGCCACTTTAAAGAGCAGTGCCTATCTGTCGGCCAATCTGCTGTGACGAGACACACACTTCAGGCCGCTCCACTTCATCGTTTTGATTCTGTCATACCACACACTGCCTGGAGAGGCCCTTTGAATTTTTATCTCCTAATTAAAATAACAAAACTCCTCTCCACTGTCTGCCCAAGTTACCATCAAGGTAGATAGAAACTGCCACTGACAATGGCGGGGAATATATCGCAGCCATAGCCACAAAAGTTTCTTTCCTCTGAACGGATCTTTTAGTTCAGATGTGCTCATCTCACAAAGAGAATTATGAACTAGGCCCTGACGCTCAGATACAAATCAGTGTTGTTGTATTTTTTTGGATCAATCCAAATCAAAGATACTGTATGTATGCTCTCCTCAGCTGAAAATGAAAAGTAGATTATGTGGAGTCTGATGGAAATGTTTTACTGCATTTTGACAGCGGAATACGCACTCAGATTGCATCCCTTCAGCCAAGAATGCTACAGATCCATCTGTTGTGTGTGAGAATGCTGGAAGTGAGTTTTAGGACTGCATGTCCCAGTTTTACAGAGCTACACGAAAACACTGAGGCAGCACTCGTTACAGTCACTCAACCAAGACAAGTTAGTGGGCTATACATGTGCTCGGACTGCAGGATTATGGTTTAGACTACACCAACGTTGTCATCAGAATTAATAACCATAGCTTCGCTCTCAGATTTGTGACAGTTTGTTACGGGCAATTGTGTGCATTATGTGTCCATGTTTTTACTGTTTTTGGAAATGCATCACAATCATTTAGGAATCTAAAACTTAAATATACAAAAGGTGTGATGAACTGACATCTGACATCACCTACAGCGAATGTATGTACTGGCCAATGCATGCAAACGAAACATGTCATATACATGCTCATATGGAGATGCAAGGCATAGAAAACAGGCAGCACAGAGGCGTCAGATGGGCAACAGACAAAAACAATATTCCATGAAGGAGCTCTCTTTAATGTTTGGTCTCGTCTGCTTCCCTCCGACAGCCTTTTCGTGACAGGTGATTTGAATCACAGGAACACAGGTGAGCCGCCTATAACAATGGCACGAACCGTGTGAAAGAGGGATCGAGGAGGGAAAGGGGGGGGGGTCAAGAGTTACAGCGAAAAGAGCAAAACCGTAAGTGGTGGAACTGGGGGAAAGGCTGGTAAAAGTGCAGCTTGTGATTTGCACTTGTTTGCCTGCTAACTGTCTGCAGTGAGCTGCCTTTGTGCAGTAGCCAATGCAGTTGGAATGAAGGCTATTGTCTAAATCCTCCTGCAGAGCACCTGATAAAAGAATAAAGAACTATGACATATTCTAAAAACAATGGAGGAATTAAGGGGAGACAATAGGCCAGCTGCCTCATTAAAACAATCAAAAACGGCATCCTGTACGTAGTCCAGATAATTAAAAAAAACCACTGCTTCCTACAGTCTCTCAATACCATATCCACCAGCTCAGTGAGGCCCGAGACTATGGCCCTGCTGGCTAAATGCCCTCTTCCCTCTCTTCCCTTTGATTAACGCTTTATTTGAACATGCAGTTGAAGATGAACATATGAAGGAATTCATGAAGCAAAATTATAATGCAAACCCTTTTTCCTTCTATAAGTACCTATAAACTAATCAAATGTCTCGGGATGAATCACAGGGACTCGGGGGGCCGTGTGTGTCCCCTCCCCTTTGCCTAAAGCCCCGAGAGATTTCAAAGTGCAGGCATCACAGGGCATTTTTTTTTTATTTAATTTTCCTACTTTAAATGACTTTATAAGAAAACGGATGTGTACAGTATCTGTATATGTATGGGGGAGGCGGGGGAGAATAGAGCATGAGATACTTGAGCAAGAATTAAAAAAAAACTATATATATATTTTTTCTTTCTGGCTCCCTGCAAACCGCTACCACCGCCATATCTTAATGAAGCCGCAAACAAATCTCTCATGCCTCGTGCAAACGCTGAGAGACAACAAAGCGGCAGAAAATAACAGAAGGGCCCGGATAATTAAACTGGCCTGAAGACAGGTATTCAAACGTTGGTGTGTAAACAGCACAACTCTTTAATAGTTTAGCTGTAAAATGCGTAGTTAAGCACATCAGCTCTCGCCTCTCCCATCTGTCCAAACACATTACCGTTGCAGAGGCCATTACAAGCACAGGAGTACAGTCCCGCTGCACCACAGCCACATATTATGGGAGGGGTTGAATGGGGCTTCTGGGGAAACTTAACAGAGGCCCATTGGCATCACCTGAATGCATCGAGGGGTCATGTATTATAAAGCATCGAGGCGCACTTTGAGAAATGGGAGCATTTGAGAAAAAGGTTGATTTATACATTTTAAAGAGCAAAAGTTTTAAATGTATATTGCCAGATTTCGTGTGTAATTTTCTTTTGTCAAGCCTGGTGCTGATTTGTGGTTTTGGTAATTCTGCACCTTTAAGATCTCGTCTCTGTCTATTGGCCCGGCTCTAACTGCTGGTCTTAATTGTGAAGTGAAGCCAGCGGTGCCTGAAGCCACAGCCAGGG
Organism: Sander vitreus; assembly: GCF_031162955.1. NCBI lineage: Eukaryota > Metazoa > Chordata > Actinopteri > Perciformes > Percidae > Sander > Sander vitreus. The sequence goes on along the minus strand of NC_135860.1, from coordinate 31,513,598 downwards.
TTGTAATTAAAGACCTCTACTCTTCTTGTCTTCAAATCAGCTCCAACTCCTCCTGGTCAAATGGGAACAAGCTCCTCGCACCTACGAATATCAAGTAGCTGTGTTCTGTTAACCGCCGCATTTTCTTCTTTTTCTCAACAAATCTTTATCATAGGAGTACATTACAACTGCCCAGTCAACTTCCCTGGATCTTTCCAAATTGTGGATGAATAATATTATGTAACTGCACCTGAAAGGCAGACGGTGCTGCGAGCCTGCGACTAAATAAATCTTTTCTCATGAAATCCGGTAAATATTTGGACTGTTTCCGGATCATCCCAGTTGAACACATTAGGGATGAGTCATGGCTGTCAACGTTGCCATCACAATCCAGAGCGAGCAAGCAAGGAAGCAGCAGAGGAAAAACGCTGAGTGAGACCCAAAATGGGAACATCATTCACAGGGTCAAACAAGCTTACTATTATTGACGGTACACTAAACTAGAATTAGCTGACTCTACTATTATTTCACTAAGGCACTGACACAGATTGACTCCCCCTGCTCTGTCTCTCCTTCTCATGTGTAGTCTCGGCCACTAGGAGGCACTCTTCTCATGCTCAAGCTGCAGCCGCTGGAGGTTTTGGCTGTGATGATGCAGAGACGCCTCAGACATGGCAGAGCAGCGTAGACGCCAGTCTGCCTGTACACCCTCGCAGGTAGGTGCTAAAGATCTTACTCTCATGAGAATTGTATTCGCATCAAAAGGCATTCTTCTGACTTTATTTTGACTCGAATCTTAGGTTCTTTAGGCTTTAAATGTGGGACTAAAATTTTCTATGATTTTTTTTTTATTTCTTTTTTTTATATTTCATAATCTTTTGTCTGTTTTTGCTGCATTTCTGTAACGGCAGTAAGAAAGAATGCTTTTGTTGACTTTTGAACACATTTATATATTTCTAAAATGTCTCTCAATTGTAGCAGGACAAATGTTCCTATTTTTCCAGAGAAATAAATACTGCTCGGTAAATATGTGTTTACAGAGTCCTGACATGCCTTGTCTCGCCTGATACCCCCCAGACCCCCAGATTTCCCTCCTTTTTTTTTTTTTTTAACACCGTCCAGACAAATTTTAGCATCAAGTGTTTTTTTTTTTTTGCAGATATATAGCCAGTACCGCGAGCTCATGGATGGCCTCGAGCGAATGGCACGCGGGTCAGAATCCACAAATTAAAAAGTCCTCCCAGGGGAGCCTGGAACACGCTGCTCTCTCCATAGTATACATTCACAGGCAACAAAGACATAAAAGCAGCACAGCACCGAACAATGTCATTCAACACGCATTTATGAACTGTTTGAAGACACGAAAACACTTGAGGAAAAAAAAAAAAGAAAAAAATGAAAAATACACAGCAATGATGTGATTCAGCAAATGTTTTACCGGGTCAAAATTAAATCTTTCACTTTGAAATTAAAAGACGTTTCTCTGGCTAGTCTCTGGAGACTCGTGTAGCTTTTTCAATACAGTGAGAAGGATACTGGCAGCAGGATGTTTGCCTGGTAATAGTGTTGTAATCATTTTGAGAGAGAGAGAGAGAGAATTAGAGATGTGAATTAGCAGCTATTTTTGCTCCATTAGAGTGCAATGACAGAGCTTGGATTGCAAATTTCTTATTTCTTATACAAATTTATAAATTCCCGTACTGAAATTCATTAAAAGGATTATTTAACACTCAAAGCATCGCCAGTTTTACTATGATTTTTTAAACAAACTATTTTAAGATGCACAAAAGAAAATTAATTGTTATTGACATTTTCGGTTTTTACCCCCAAACAAATACAAACGCTCTCCCATAAATTGTAAATGAGAACATTTTACACTTTTCTGTATTGCAGGTAACACTTGAGTTCCGTGCTGTCAGTCTGAGACAATAACAGCCACACATTCCTCCAGTACAAAGCTGTTGTCCCTCATTAGCTGCCACACACAGCCAGCTCCTCCCTGTCCACAGTAAAGTGGAGTAGACTATTAAAGGGAAAGCTCTGACTGGCTCCTCTCCTCTGCACACTGCTTTATTCTTTATTTGGACAGGTTTGTCCCGTTGAGCACTCTATTAGCTCTCCTTCTCTGCGGGTAGTGCTGCCTGTGTCCTGGTTGTGGCCAGTCGACATGTGTTTACTGCGGCCCCTGCTGCGGATGGCAGGCTGGTTGGGGGCCCCGTCCGGATCAAGCCCTGCTAATGGGAGCAGGAGACCCCTCGTGACAGGGCGCTGCTGTGTTGGGCACCGCAGCAGACCCGACCCCTCCCTCCCCCTCCAGCTGCGGCCTCATGGCCCATGTCCCCCTACCCATCATGCCTCGGCGGGAGCAGGTGAACGGCGGAGGGCCAACGCCGGTGAGCTTGGTTTTTTCCTGGGAGAGCAGTGCGCCATCGCCATGCGCCTCAGTGGTTTCTCCAACATGGCTCCGGCCCTACGCCACATGGGCTGGCTTGCCATTCTGTGTGTCTGTGTGTTTTTAAGTGTGTGTGTGTGTGTGTGTGTGTGTGTGTGTGTGTATGTGGGGGTGTATGGTGGATGCCAGCCCTAATGCAAATGCTTGCCGTTTAAAAAATGGGAGCCTCTCTCCTCCTCTGTCTCTCCTCTTTGGAAAGGTCTATTTTGGCCTTCTGGTGCTGGCAGTTATTTCTTTCCTCTCCAGAAGGACAGAGAGCCAGCGAGATGCACCTGCCATCCATTTTGAAATTCAACATTATTGATCTGGTCATGAGGAATGGAATTTATGAAGTTATGTGTTTTTCTTCATAGATCTTCTTATTGATTTGTGCCTTAAAACATTCCCATTTCTCTGTTGCAGAGTGCTTCTGTGCCTTATTTACAGGCGTGCTAATTTGGTGTTAACAGCACAGCAATACACAGAGAGAATACACACACACACACACACACACACACACACACACACACACACACACACACTCTGACACACATACACACACACCAGTCACCGGTGCAACATCCCAGCATGCCCTCTGTCTCTGCACCCCTGTAATTCTACATATTGCTTAAAGTATGTGCTAATTAAATTTTCTGTCGGTTTGCAAGAGAAATAAATAATCAGCAGCTAAAAGGCCTAATTGCATTTGTCACATTGTGTCTCGGTGGCTGGTGCATCGGTAGCACAGCCGCTGCCCTTGCTCATTGCCATTCTGTCGTCCTGGCAAGCCCCGGCGCTGCCCCAGGTATCACCACGCGGCCATCTGGAGCCGACATCTGTCTCTCTATTGATCACAAGGGTTTAGCACTTGATCAAACAGACTGCGACAGGAAATTGCTCTTTTCCCCACAGAAAAGGCCAATCGCCTGCGTGAGGGTAATAGAGTGGAACTGAGTAGCAGCACTAGTGCGGTGGGCAGGCGGGCACAGCCAGGCAGGCAGGCAGGCAGGCAGGCACGGCGGTGTCAGCCGCTGTGGAGGTGGCACGGATGGTGCTAATGTCCACCGCCACGTTACCTAGACCATGTTTCTAACCTTTCGGCAACAGCAGCACTTGACAAATTGATAATTTACAGTCATGCAGATTTTGAGTTTTCCACTCTGAGCACATCATTGAGAATCTGCGTATGCATGCAGAAGACCATCACCTCTGATTAAAAAAACATGTCATTTGAAGAGCAGAATTTATCTTTCAAGTCATTCAGGTAAATGTCTGAGCCAACAGCTGTCTGAAACTGTTAGAAAAGCTGCATGCAAGTGAAATACGCTACATGATAAGTACAACAGATGGGGGGGGAAATTAATGTATTTTTTCTGAAATATATATATATATTTTTTTAAAAGGGCTTTCTGTCGATTTTTATAATAATTCAAATACATGACAGAGGCAGAAATGGGGAAGGTACCTGGTTTTTCTGGAGGGCTCCTAAGAAGTTTTGTGCTGGGGAGAGACGTGTATGATGGGCTCATGGGGTTGTCATTTATACATATGTTTATTGTCTATTTTGTTACTATTTTGTTGTATGGTTGAATATTTTAATGACCCTGTCATTTTTGTGACGACACGGTGATGTTTTGGGGATATGGTCACGTTGCAAATTGTATGTTTTGTGTGTTGTGTTAAAGTCAAATAAAAATTGTTAATCATAAAAATGCATGACAGAGGGAAACTCTAGCAATGTACATGTGTGTTTTTAAAAACAATGTGTTTAATATGTAACTGAGCACCCGCGTTCAATTTTGGGAAATCCCTGACAAGGCTGCTGTCTCTTGCTTACTGCTATCCCCAGTGGGGTCAAACACACTATTAGCGCCTGAGGTGAACAGCTCCTGAATGTGTGTTACAGTATGTTAGCTGGGGCTGTGGTCCACATCTAAAATAGTGGATCATTTCTCTACTCAGGCATGCTTTCGAGGCACTCACTGTAACACCATGTTTAGCAAGTATGGACAATTTGATACTGAAGGTGACATTTATTCAGCATTGTAGCAAATATTTAATTGTTCCTGCAGAGAGCAAGATATGTTTCCCCTTGCCTACAGTGCTGGGATTGTCCTTTGGAATATGATGCAAATTTGAGATGAAGCAACTAATTCCTTCCTTGCACCCCCTGTACCGCCCCCTCCCTCGATCCTCCGCCAGCCTCCATCCTCCCCAGACACGAGGATTCTGATTAATCGTGTGACCGCCCCTCGTTTTGCATTTTTTACACAATCTCACGGCGCCACGGTGAGATGTGTGAGGTGTTTTGCCACTTTTGGCAAGCTGAAAAGATGTAGCCCAAGGAAGAACAAGTCGAAAGTATGAGGGGAAAAAAAAAATATGACCAGGGGACGTGATAAAAAATTATCAGCCAGTGTGTTTTCCTGTTTGGTTTTAATCTACATTTAATTAAATTCTTATCTGCTGTGTGCTTATGGCTGCATTTGAATGGCGAGGCTGCATTCATTATGAATGGTAAAATTGAACTCAGTGCATTGTGTGTGGCCCAATAAAGAAACAAGAATCTTATTGCAGTGGATGCACAAGCTCCGACAGACATGCGGAAAAAATAAGTCAATTAAGATCGGTCTTTAAATTACCGCTGTATCAAAACAAGGGGCGGGATCATGCTCCATAATAGAATCCTGACAGGGGAAGGAGCACAGTTGACTCTTGTTAATATACATCCCATTTGATACAGCCAATTGTATTTGCCTGTTTATGGAATGCACATAGTTGATGCACACTAGATTTACTAGTGTGTCATGATAGTTCATAATCGACAGTGCTGGGAAAAAAAAAAAAAAAAGGTTGACCAATGAATGTAGAGGTCAAATGAAAAATGACTGCAGCTGTAAAATAAGAGTTCCTCATAAAGATTCTGCTGGTTTATCACAACGTTAGACGTCAACAGCAAAGGTCAGTGACAGAATATGTAGACAATATGTGGGCAGATACTGAAGTAGGGCTGCACGATATGAGGAGAATATGCGATATGTGACAATGTTGAATATCACGATTGCGATATTACTTTTTTTACTGATATTTTCTCATCTCTTTCGCGATATGCCGCAGCCTTGTTGGATTCGTTTACGGCGGCGGTTGATATTGCGATGACGATAACAAAACGATATATTGTGCAGCCCTATACTGAAGAGTTAAATCCAAGGGAGTAGAGAGGGGGGGAAAGAAGAACATGCAGCTCCCAAATTGTAATACTATTGACAAAAGACACACAGCTTATAACGGGCGGGCGGCACTTCATAAGCTAAGAACAATATCCCATAGGCAGCACCCCGGAAAACGTCGAAAAAAGGACCCTGAGCCGATACTACAAAGTTGGGCCCCGGCAAAATCCCTAAATCTTCCCGTTTGCTTATTCTGAGCAGCGTGGGGGGAGAGGGAAGCTCCCTGCTGCCTGCCCATGTTTACAGAGCCGTTCTCATCTCTAGGCCTTGCTCATCCACGGCACTGACACACAGTGTCGACATGATTAGGGGTCTGCCTTTGCATAGGGCTGCGTGTGTGTGTGTGAGCGTGCGGAGGGGTGGAGGATCGGCAGATGAATGACTTTGGTGCATCGGAGAGGGATCACAGCAGATAATCGCTCCCGACTGCTGCGCCAGAGCTCTCAGATCTGGTCTTTAAAAATAATGTTTCGGAGTCAAGTCTCTCCAAAGCTCTTTTTTTTCTTCTTCTTTCTCCCGCAGGTTATCTTGCGCATTTTATGTTTGCTGTTTAAATCTTAACAGGACACAAGCAGTAAGGGAGAGCAAATATGTCTGGAGTTGAAGGAACCGGAGTGGAAATGTCATTGCGAGGGGGTTAAGATTAGCTGAAGCTGGGGCTGAGGAGATGAAACTCCTCTCTCTCTGTTCGAATGGCTTTCACTCCTCGAGAAAAACTTGGAATGTTGGATTCAACCTTGGGAGGCCGGATTCCTGTGAGAAGCACAGAGGGGATAATCAGAGGTGGAAGAAGCATCCAGATCCTTTGATTCAGTAAAAGTACTAACACGTATGTACGTACATATGTAAAAAAAAAAAAAAACTCCGTTGCAGGTAAAAGTCCTGCATTGAAAATGTTACAAAGTATGCAAGTATCATCAGGAGAAGGTACTCCCATTTTAGAAACTGGAAACGATCCAAACAGTTGTGTGTTTAATCGGCTGATCATATCAGCTGGATTTGTGCAGTAGGCCTATATATTGTTGGGTAGTTTCATTTATAATAAAACATCGTATCTTTTAAAGTACATTTGTTTTGTGTTCAACAACCTTAATGTGTAAAGTAACTAAAGCTGTCAGATGAATGTAGTGGAGTAAAAAGTACAATATTTCTCTCTGAAGTGTAGCGGAGTAGAAGTGGCATGAAAAGAAAAGACTCAAGTGAAGTACAAATGTGTACTTAAGTACAGTACATTCCACCACTGGGGATAATGAATCTGACCTACTGCTAAAAGTGACATCATTCAAAGGCATTCACCCAAACGCAAGACTAACACCAAATCTACTTAAGTACATTTAAATACAGACCACCACTAGCACACATACAGTGTGAACACAGTACAACATAAATTCCAATATCATAAATACTGCTATCACACAAACAGAGGAGCCATAAAGCACGGCTGCCTGTGTCGGCGACTATAAACCGCTGGCGTTACTCATAGGGAATAAACACACATGCACAATTTACTGCACTAGATCCCCCCCCCCCCCCTTGTTTATCTTTTAAATAAGCACACTTTATCACCCTCCCGCATAAGCAAATTGCATGCAATGTGTGTTGTTTTAACATTTGATATGCTGTCCAGAAGATTCATTTCTCCCTACGAATTCAATTGTCTTTTGCAATATCCTGCTGCCATAGGCATCAGGCCCCATCACCTGTTCGTTATCACTGGCCGTCCTGTTTGGGAGCTCTTGAAACGGTGCCATGGCATTGACTCTCAGTTAACAGCAGGTCTCTGAACTTCTCACGCTTGATGGCGGAGGCTGGAAAATTACGCTAACAACTAATTAACATCATAAAGAGCGCTTAAATGGACCGACGACACCTGCAACCTTCATTTGCACACGCTTACGCAGAATTACCTGTGTTTTTTTGTTTTTTTTGTTTTTTATGCAGATAACGCACGCATTTTTTAACACCTTTTAGAATATTCATTTTCCCGTGGCTGGCTTTAGAATTGGCACCACTGTCCTCTTTAACAATGTACTGTAAAAAAAAGCCACCAGGCCAAAATAATAATTGTCAAAACAGAGAGCTGGTAGAATTCCTAAAGCTGTTTTTTTTTTCTATGAGTTTGTATGCATCTTAAAAAAAAAAGCACTGCTATATGCTGTGCCTGAAATAACACATTCCATTTCTAATTTCTATTTGAATATAAAATATTTCCAGGCGGCAGACATGGACCTCCAGTTACTGGTCCGAATAACAAAGTGCTGCCTGTCAGTCGGAGACACTTTGCTGGCTGGCTGAACTAAGCTGGTTTAGACTGACAAGTCTTCAACGGTGGGCAGCCTCAGCTTCCTCTGGCAGGCCTCTGGAGTCCTTTCTCACTCAGGGCTCCCAGCCTCTGAGTCTTTGACTGGACATGACCACAGTACAGTCAAGTATCCATGTTCTTTGAAAGCTCTCTCTCTTTCTCTCTCTCCCTCTCCCTCTCTCTCTCTCTCCCTCCCTCTCTCTCTCTCTCCCTCCCTCTCTCTCTGGCTGTGTCTTTCCTTTAAAGGTCTGAGAAAGCCGCTAACTTACGCAGGACGCTAATGCACTCACACCTCATTACAGAGCCGCATTATGGACTACAGCAGTAATACGGCTTTAATCTTCTCCAAATCGTTATAAATGTCAAGCTGGGGCCAGGGACTTCCCAGTCTACTGCACCAATGGCTTAGCCCGCTATCCCCTCTTTTTCTGTATTAGCTATAGCCAGAGAATTACAATTTCACTGCCAGATCCCCTGAAACTTTCAACCGCTTTTGTTCCAACATTCAATGCACCATTAACATACGCTTTGAAATTGTTTCTCTCCCCCCCCCCCCCCTTTCCCCCCAAAATGCCCCAAACAGCTAAATATGAAAACAGTTGATACCCCTACCCTGCCACATACACCCCTACCTCGCCCGTACCAGAACACACCCCCTCATTTTCCTTAGCCTCTCCTAATGAGACGCAACATCCCTGTCTCTCCACTGAAGGATCCAGACTTTCTGTGTGATAGAGAGACTGCGGCTGTTTATTAATAATGAATTTGGATGTTTGCGCGTGGAATGTTATCAGCGCGCACACAATCCCACCCAATAGTTTGCCCTGATGGGGTAGCTGGGTTCCTCATTAGCAGAACATATTTAATCCAGAAGTTTCTTATCAAATGTCACACCTGCATCTCTAAATGGCATTTTCACATTCATTCGCCTGTATTTGGGAGATGAGGCTCCAAGGTGCTTTGCAGAGATTAAGAAGGAGAGAGAGAGAGAGAGAGAGAGAGAGAGAGCAAGCTTATTTTATCATTTAGCGGGTCTGGAAGGAATCCAAGGAGTTTTTGTCTTGTTGTTGTAATTAGAAAGCCTTTTAAGAGATAACGCCTGCATAGGAATATGAATATGTAGCGATCAGGCCAGTCCCCCCCCTCCCCCATCTCTCTTCTCTCTCTTTTTTAAATTGTTGAATGCTGAGTTTTTGTTCTGTGTACAGCAAGGATTAACTCAGACGCTTCAGAAGTTTAATGAAAGACTTGAAAGTACACACTTTTTCTTGTTTCTGACTGTGACAATGTTTCTTCTCTTTTTCCCGTGCGATGACACGTGTACAACTTCTGTCTTTATACCCAACGCATAATGGATGGACTTCATCTTCCTTAGGGACACATTTCAGCGGCAGTACTCGACAAAACATAATATACAGTAATAAAACAAAAACTGCTTTTTTTTCCTTCTTTTTCTATCAAAAAAAAAAAAACTGTTTAAATAAAATATTGTGCTGTATACTGAGCCTTCACCTACTGAGCCCAGCAGCCCATTTGAAAACAGTGGAGAATTTAACATTTCCTGTAAAAAAAGCTCAAATATTTAACATTTCCTGTTACAATACTCCTCTCCAGCTGTAGAAGATGGAGCAGGTATGCAGTCCCCCCACTCAGTAGTGGCATTTAGTCCCCGTGTATATCCAGAAAAGCTGCTGCTAACCATCGGGGCCAGAGATAAGTGCAAAACTGAGAAGTATTGATCCAGTAATAGTGGTTCACGCTTTGACTCTGACACCTTAACCCTGCAGACATAATGTCATAGCCTCTTATCCTTTCCTCTTAACACAACCTGCCTATCTCCCACAAGCTGTCACCTCTAGTAATACGCTTCTCAAAAGCTCCCCTTAAATCACTGAAATCATTGCACTTTCAGACATTATTTATTTCCCCGCCTCTTAAAAGTGAAGCGTGATTTACAGTTTGGTAAAAGGTTGTGCTCTCTTCCCCCCCACCTCCTTTCCACCTCTTCCTCCATTTCCGTCTAGACCTACTAACGCTTTCTGTTGAGGTAACTCTATCTCTACCATTGTAGGAGCTGCTACGTAGCAATTACTACGTTAGGTCTGTGTAATTGTGTTGGCTTACAGCGCATGATAAATACAGTGGAGCTAGACCCTGCATAGTGATCCCACATGTACGCTGGTTTAGACGTTTTCATTAATTGAAAGCGTCACTGTGTAACAGTGCAGTATTACACTCTGGCAGGTATGAATGAAGTCGAATGCAGCTTAATTACTCCACGGCTAAATATGTATTGTGGGGATCTCTTATGTGGGGCTTTTTATCTGTTACAAATCACAAGTTTAAACCACTGGAGGGTGGGAGTGATAATTAGTGAGGATTTAGGCATCCAGAATTCTAAACCGCTTGAATGAATACAAACATCTCCCTCACGTTCAAAGGGCTGTGAATGATCAGCCGTTTTGCCCAAACTTTTTTTGATCGATGCGTTTTCAAAAGGCTGCCACGAGAGCATCTAGGCCATCGTTGAAGGTTGCCAAAAGTTGACATTATATGCAAATTGTGTTTATTATCTTGCAGGCAGCACAGATCCTGCCGTGGTTGGGCTGGGGCAGCCCACAGCAACTTCCAAAGTAAGGTTTATGCACAAGGGTTTCTAATTAGCTCTCTGAGGGCTGCAGCTAGTGCAGCACTTTTCACAACAGCCGTTGGGAAGTTGAACACTAACTTGGAGGGCTCCATATGTTGCCCAGGAGGCCTGAGAGACAGACTGATCCTGTGTGTTTCACAATAGGAGACTCTATGTTCACTCCTGAGAGACGTTTGTTTTTTCATTCTACTGTGGATGGAGAGGGAAAAGTAGCCAAACTAATACACTGTGTTCATCGTTAGTTATGTATCTTTGGGCTGCCTTCATTGAAAATATTTATCCTTTTAAAGATGGAGGCCTTGATGCAAAAGAAATGGATTCAAAGATATTCAGGCAAACTATAAATATAAAATGGAAGTGCGATTTTTGAGGATAAACTTCAACCCTTTTAGCCTAAAAGCTTTAACTGAGAACAACAATTTGAATAATTTTCTTCCCATGTTTTAAGGCACGCATTGTCATGAACGGGTTCTTACCATATTTTATGAAAAGTTATGCAAACCAATAGATGTGATATGCTACGAAATAGACGACCGCTGGCCATTGTTGGGTGACGCGACGACAGGTAACATAACAGTTAAGTTTAGCCGAGAAAAGGTTACTGGGAGCCGTACACCGGGTACCAGTCACCTTAAGGTGCCGGTCGTTTCAGAGGCCGTTGCGGTTGAGTTTAGCTGACAAAAGGCGACAGTGAGCCGGATACAGGGCAAAGCGAGATGTCGGTACTTTCGAGGGCCATTACAGTTAAGTTTAGCCAACAAAAGGTGACTGTCCTGTGGCTAGGACAGTTAAGTTTAGGCACCAAAACGACTAGAAAAAAGATGGTGGTTTGGATTTAAACATTCCCGGGACATGAACAAGCGTTTCATGGATGAAAGTCTTGTGTTTTCGCTGGGACACCAACTCCGCTCCCCTGCTAGAAAGCCCTGTGTTTTTTTTTATCCACCCATCTACCCCCACCACCCTACACGGCGCTTCTTGCTCTTATTCAGCAACAGTCAATGTGGTGCATACGGCAATAAATACGTGTAGTACATAAGAATTACAGTGCTTTACTTTTTGTAGCAATATGAAAGAAATGTTCATGAGAACAGCCTGTCTACGATCACTTAACAAGACAAAATGCCGACAAACATTTTTGCATAAAATGTATACAAAAAGGCCTGGCCAAAATGACCTCTTCTCCAACAAATACAAATGTCCAATTTGAGATGCTTGTGGAACTCTGGGTTTCATGCTGACAGCTCACTCTGAATAGTAACATAGTTTTGATTCACGACTGTCCATTTGGTGCGGCTACCTGAGAGCTCAGACATCAGCACTATCCATGTTGAGTCAGTCTCTCCCGAAGGCCTTAGCTAACCCTCATCTCCAGCTGCTAACTGAGCTTCTATTTCAAAGCTCTGATGATCTTATATGTCCTTCAGAAGCTGATTTTCACTGAAGAAAACCCAGCTTCGCCCTCCCTCTCTGCTCTCTCGTTTTCTGAATTGCCATCTCAGTTTTCCTCCCTTCTCTCTCAATCAGCATGCGTTCTGCTTTTGACCCCGGCGGTGCAAAAAAAAAAAAGAAAGACGGTATGCCTCATTAACTAAGGCATCACACTGGCTTTTTCAACTTATTGTCTCTTGCACCTTATCCAGCCCTTCATCTTAAACTCGGAATAAATTAGAGCGATAACGATCGTGTGTGTGCCATTAGTCACAAATGAAGTGGTTAATGCAAAAAAAAGGGAGAAGATAAGGCTGAGATCTGGTGCCGATTCATAAAAGGGAAGGCAGATTGTTGCAAAATGGCAGATAGACCGTGCAAATTGGGTGCCGACATCATGAGGCGATGTTATTACCAAATTAGCTTGTGCTTTTTTTCTAGCCCATCCTGATCACAACCCTGGGAGGGATGACAGAGAAAGGACACTATTGTGTGGCGCTCACAGACATTATTCTTTGAACAAATACTTCAGATTATACCGGAGGCACTGATGCTGCATTTACCTCGAAGATGTATTTGCTTTCAATTCATACATTCGATTGTGACATTTTAAACAATTTCTCTATTGAGACTCAAGGCATTACAGGCCAAATGACAGTCCTGAGTAAATAGAAAATGGGAGGTGGGGAATCTTGATAAGAGAATACAGTGTTTGTTCAAGTTGAGTCTGCGGCTGCTGTTGGCTAAGGAATGTCTTTTGTTCTCAGGTGAAGCTTGGTCGCTATCTTAATGTTTAGTCATGGCCTTAATACTTCTAATATTTGATAGAATAATGTGTGCCAAAAAGAGATTTGTCAGATGAGAATGCTTTAGCTAAAACTTGGAAAAGAGAATGAGGACAATAACCTAATTCAGTGCAGAGGACAATTATTATGTAAAAAAAAGAAAGAAAAAAAAGCACGCGAGTGACACATCGCAGGCCGAGGTAGCATCGCTCCTTTCTGAAGAAGACAAACTGGTAGATTGAAGGTCTCTTGAATCTGGGCTGTCGCTGGGGGTAGGGGAGCTCTTGTAATTTGCAGAACTGAATCCATGGAGCGGGCATAAGGGAATAAGTTGGAAGGGGAAGAAGACAGAGAACAAACCTGGCAGGCACGTTGAGGCCATGCCAGTCCTGCCTGCGCCACGCGGTGTGGCAGGGGGGCAGTGCCAGGAAATGTGGCAAGAGGAGGAAAGATCAAACAACAAGGGCTGCAGATCTCCACCAATCTGCTCTGTATTAATGTCAGAGCCAAGGAGCAGCTGAACCAGACGTGATCCACAATGTGTGACAGCGATGGATGCGTGTGTGTGTGTGTGCGCGTGTGTGTCTATATGACCATTTGCCGCAAACTGGACCAAATTCATAATGGCCTGGTGTATGAGAGACATCTCAAAACTGTCACAGAGTGTGAAAGATTTTCTAACTTGTCCTCGGAAACTTGATGACAGCAGACGCTTAAGATTTTGCTCTCAGATTGCATTTTTTAACTTATTTACCGTTGCATTCTTAACTCAAGCAACTGCGCTTGAATCTGAGGTTTGATTCGGAGGTATTTTGCACGTGTCTCTGGATGTCAGACACACAGTAGCCCATGATGGAGTGGTGGGAACCTGATGCCTGTGTCGACACGCCTCTCGGCTCCAGTGGGCTGCACACCCGGGCCTGCATCCTGCTCCAAAAACTTGTTCTGTATAGCCGCAATAAAGCAAGCAGACGGCAAATGAGCTTCACGCTGCCATCGCTCCCTCCCGGACAGATGGCAAAATTAGACAATATGCTTTCCAAAATTACACTGAAATCACATGGCCACGTGTCTGTCTGCCTGCCTCCCTGTCTGTCCGTCCGTCCTTCGCGGCAAGCCGGCCATCTTTGCCGGGGCGTGGCGCCTGGGCAGGGGCAGCACGGCGTGGTTTGGGATGATGAGGAAGCCGGAGCCAGCCTCATTGCTGGTGATTGATATCGGAGCACTGCGATGGGATGTAGGGCCAGCAGGAGCATCGGTGGACGTGGGGAAGAGACATGGGTGGGGGCGGGTGGGTAAATGGGCAAGGGGATTGTTAGGGGGGGGGGGGGGGGAAGGGTAGCTAAAGAATGAGCCTGTTCTATAACACTGCATGATGAACAGCCTGCTATGTGGAGTGCATCTGCAGGAGCCAGTTTGTTCCTTAGAGAGATGTGGGAGGAGAGCAAATGTTTGAGGAGTGGACTCTGCAACGTCTGAATCTCCCAGTGCTCCGTGTATTTTGGGAGTGACACAGAGCATCTTATGACAATATTAGCCTCTATCCCTACTTGTCTTGTTGAATAGAATCTCAAAACTGGAGACTGATTATGGTATCTCCAACTGATACGGGAGTCTCTGCTGCGAACTGGGAAAGGTCTGCTGTTTTGGGGGGGGAATCTCTGTTGAGAATCTTGTCTGAGGGAAATTACGTTATTCCTCTGCTATATGCAGCCTGAGATAGAATTGCAGAAGTTGGCAGCTTGACTATCTTGTCATGTAAATAATTTAACAGAGGGGCTTTCCCCCTGCCCTCAAAAAAAGCAAACTGTACTGTACAAACAAATCACTTAGAATATGGCCTAATTTGGAAGTATAGCCCAAAATACAGATTTATGAAAGACTTCTTGCTGACTGTAAACTAACTAAAGGACCCGAAATGTTCAGATATAATGAAGCAAATCAACTCTATACTGCTTTACTGTAAATACATTTAAAACTCACCTCAAGCTCAGCTGCTATGATTAAAGTATCAATTTGAAAGGGAGAAATGTCCTCTAATGAACTAAATAAACACAGCCATTACTGGGATGAAAGAAGAGCTGCAGATGGCGGGATAGTCTGATTCTGGACTGAGTCTGAGTGTACTAGCCAGACAGAGTGAGTAAAAAATGAGGTAGTTACACAGCGGCTGAAAGAGTTGGGACTTTCTGAAGAGTCTAACGGTATATATTCAGTAGAATGATCACAACCACGGGCTGCTCATTGCCGGCTTTGATTGGCCTCCCGGTCCGTCGCTTGGGAGAAAGCTCAGTCCCCTCGGTGACGGCTCTGTCTCCGTCTTTGTGCCCCGTTCAAGCAATTACGCCCAGCTACATGTTTTCATATGGGAATGGATGAGGAAAAGGGGAGGGTGGCGGTGGAAAAAGGGGGGTGTCATGTGAAAAAGTCATTTTGGCGCTGCACTCTTCAGTTCCGGTCATGCTCTGTACCGACGCAAATTAAAACCTCCCCGGTAGCCTATGTAAATATGCTGCCTACTGTGCTGCGCTTTAATGAGCCATGATATGAAAGACATCTAAAACCAATGGAAAATAACTGGCCACTTAAAGGTGGGGTGCGTCTGACAGGTGACAGGTAGAGCCAGGTTTAAGACAGGGTTGGGTGGGGTGTGTGTGTGTGTGTGTGTGGGGTTTGCAAGATGATGGGGGCAGACCAGCTCTGGCATTCAGGAAAAATCTAGAGCTGTGAGCTGCAAGCCAGGGGAGAGTAACCAGCTTTTTAGCCTCAGGCATTTCAAAGAATTCTGGGTGGCGGTGGTGGAGAGGGAGAAGGGGGAGCAGGTGGAGTTTGTGTGTGTGTGTGTGTGTGTGTGTGTCTGTGTGTGTCTGGGTACCTGTTATGTGCTCATTTTTAAGGGGGTGGGATGTTGTTAGGTGAGAAGTGAAAGGAGACAGTAACTATGTCTCCTGCCTCGAGACACAGCTCATTGTCACCAACTTAAAAAATGTACATAATTTCCCTCCGCGCAGACACACACACACACACACACACACACACACACACACACACACACACACACACACACACACACACACACACAGCCCTCAATCCTCTAATAACCTGTCTTCTAAAAACCTTACAAGGATTACCTATCTGGAAATCTGCTTTGTATGCAGAATGTGATGGCGGAATGGAAATGAGCAACTGTTCAAGATGGCGCCTTCCAAAAAGGGAACCACATCTGCACAAACCGATTAATCCGAAACATTCAGAGGAATCTCAAGTAATTTACAATATCACAGAATCCATAATCAAGATTCACTGCCAGAGCCTGAGTCTGCGGCACAGAGTCAATGCCCAGTTCAATAAGGGCTGATGGAATGTATAATTTCATGACAGATGCACGCATTCACAGGGGAACACAAGGTCATTTTAACATTCACAGGCAAAAAATACAACAACTTAGCCTAGAAAGGAAATGCACACCCAATTATTGATGGGCGAAAGGAGGAAATAGCAAATGAAATATGTTAAATGTTTGTTCACTGATAGCAGACTATTCATAAAATGCAAATGTATTATTATATACAAATATGTGTGTTGCGCTAAATAGCAACATATCTGTGTAGTTATTTAGAAACACGGCATCCTATGGATATAAATATGCGTCTCTAATTGTACAAATCCCAGTGTATGCATAACATTAATTAGGATGATCATGTTTATTGTAAAGATTATGAGCTTATTTGTTCCAACAGGTGACTCAGTGAGAAGACATTAGAAACAAACCACTGTGCTCTTGGACTCATGGTGGGAGGAGACCAGTTTAATGTGTGACACCTTGAACGCAATGCATTTCAAATGTGGAAATGGGGCAAACAGATATGTAGATTTAAAAAAAGAAAGAATCTGTGGCAAGGTTTTTTGGTTGGAACCTTGCCAAGCCATGCTAAATCCAGTCTTTAAAGCCACGCAGCGAGCTATAAAGGTAGGAGCCGGCTGATAGGCTGGTGAGATCCATTGTTGTTGGGCCATCTGACAGTCTAACTTGTGAGGAAGGGGGAAACAGAGGAACAAGCCAGTGGGGTGCCTTATGAATTTAGACTAAGTTGAGATTCAACATTTGGCCAAAACACACTATCTCCTGTGAACTGTCAACAAATGCAAACCAAACCCAAAGAGAACCGTCCTGGTGAAAAAGCATTTTGCCAGTGGCTCTTTGTAATCTGTCATGTGCTTTTACATGGGGGCCACTTTGACAACACATGCCAGAATCGCTTATCTAGGGTTAATGAAAGTAACAATGTGCAGAGAAATAAGTAATACTAACATTGCTACGATATAATATGCATAAATCCCTGTTTAGCAGAAATGCTGAAATGTCACAAAAGGGCTTTAAAGCTGCAATAATCACATTTTTTATATGTGCAATGTGAAAGGGGCCGCTCACAGTGATGAAACCACAGACAATAATCATCCAATTCTGCAACTCCCCTCAGTTCCATAGAGTTTTTCGCTCATTGTTTTGCTTTTATGGCCCTATAGACTCTCATTGCTCCATTTTCTGCAGCAGCAGTTTGTTTTGGCGAAGACAAATCGATGACAAAAAGCATACGGTAAGTTACAAGCCCAGCCTAAAATGGTAACCAAAGTTAGCGTGAACATAACGGAGCAGCTAAGAAGCTAAAGACCCAGATATACCAAAACAGAGCTAAAAAGAGAGCAAACGTAGATTTATTCGGTTGCCAGTAACTTGACTCACAATCACTGCTCATGTTACAATGTGTCTGCTGGATGTGTGTAATAGGCAATTGTTTGCATAACATGTTGTCTTACTCCGCTTGTTTTAAAGATCTTCTGCTCCTGAGTGCCCCCCCATCAATTAAAGCAGCTTCACAAAAGAAAATTCAAACTTGTTAGATTTCAATGAACGTTGGTGAAAGAGTTCATTTTCCCGAAGACTCCCTCTTTCATGAATTTGAAGACAGTGAAGTAAAAAGTTCATGGTAGTTGAAGATGCTGAGATGTATCTGTATCTGTCTTTCTCTACCCTGTGGCCCCCCGGCCCTGATTGCAGAAAGGGCTTCACAAAGAGCCATCCCTCACCCTGGTAACTTTGTGTGACCTTGTGGTGCTGAATAAGACTGTTAAATTGATTCAGCTCCCGTAATAAAAGCACACACACATTATCAGCATTCTAATTATAATTAATACAGGCAGCAGCGGCAGACCCATTATTTACGATGGGGGCCCATGGTAAGCAAACACAATAATAATCTGCTCCATATTTTTATTGATATGTTGATGAATGGCTCTCTTTCATACAAAACACCAATGGAATGTCTCAGTGGCCGATCATACAAGTGCTGATTATTTCACTGCCGGTTTTCCTTCACCCCCCGCTCTCCTCCCGCCTCACCTTTCCTTCAACCTCTCCTCTTCAGTCTTTCATTACCCCTTTTGTTTGTATCACCTTAAGTCCCTGACTCCAAACCTCATTACCGAGAGCTGGATCAGGTGATAGAGTCAACTAACCTCCAGGAGGTGAATTACTGTCAGAAATAAACAGTCCAACAGCAACATCACACGAGCGTCCGCCTGTCCTGTACAGAGATACCTGGCGCATTGTCTGTATTAGAGACCTAAGTTTAAAGGGGAAGCAGCCACGGACATTTCAAAACATGTCTCATGATGAAATCTGATTTTAAAACGCTTTGATTCGGAAATTCAACGCCAGTGAGGCCAAACCTCAGTCGATTTGCGACTAATTTAAGGGGTACATTGAAATATCCTCCCAAAAAGTACTTTTGAATGAACCATGTTATGCCAAGACCAGTGTTGTTAAACTTTCTGAATACAATTAGGGAATCATAATTGCACTGATAGCTATTCTTTTGTCATTAGATATCAGATGTGCTCCCTCCATTTCTGTTTTTAAATCTATAGGCTAAAGACACATGTTTTACTCGCTAGCCTTCAACACACAGATCTCTCCATCTGTTTTAATTTCTATAATTCTGTGAGTTGCTGCTCGTTGTTGTCGTTGGTCTGTGCTTTGTTTCTGCTTTTTCATTTTTTTCTTCACATTTCAATGTTCTTTGTGCTTTTTTTGTACAGCACGTACATAAATGTGCTCTAAAAATACAACGTTACGTACTTATGTTACTTTTTATTTGACTGCTTTTTGGCTTTATCATAGACCCCCTAAAATCATCATTTTTAACCTTCCCTGGGTTAAAAATACTGTTCCAGTGGTTGAAAAAAAGCTTTTATGTGAAGTTAAAATCATTCCTTTTCTTAATGGATTATATACTAGTTACAGAATGTAGACTGCTGGCAGAGAATATAAAGTCTCTAAATATTCTCTATCCAATGAATATCTGGTTAACTGAGCACAAAAGATCCCACTGCCTCACAGTCAAAGTGTGTAAAATAAAAAGACAGCAACCTTCATATCTAGGTTATCCTTCATAATTAGGTGTCTATGTAGCTTATGCCATTTCCCCTGTTTGATAATTGTAGTCCATCCCTCCTAATTTTTCAGTCAGAAAAAAAAAATGCTTATTTGTGCCTATCTTCCTTATTAATTCTCCTCACAAATCCTTGATTATTTTCCAATCCTTTCCTCTGATATCTCTGGCTCTGTTTGTCTGTTTCCCTCACTCCTCCACTGAGCAGTCTGCCTTCCTTCTCAATCGCCTGTTTTGTTTCCCGTTTTAATGAACAGTTGGATTCTTTTATTTCTCTACAAGTGCTGGATTTGCCTTATCACCCCCCGTCCCTTTGAGGGTTGCCAATTGGTTTTATCCATGGATGTATCATTTCTTAGGCTTCCTCTTTTTTTCTCCACAAAGAGAAAGAACCACTCCGTCAACAAGCCTCTCCGGAGCCAGAGATTAAAAACCTCAACATCACCTACCTTCCAGCGCTACTCCCAACTGGTTTGTGTAAAACTCAATTAAACTTGTCCCCACTGAATTTCACATTACAGTACATTAAAAGGAAATTCTTCAAGCGTGATGACAAAGCTCAAACCTAGCTTCAGAGCTGCTATTTAGGAGCTTTTCGTTAACGCTGTTCGGGGTTTTAGCCTCATGTCGACGCAAAAGGCGCTAAACACAAAGACAAAAGAAAAAGGTTGGGGTTTTTTTTGACTCGGGAGGAAAAACAAACTTTGTGATTCATTTATTTACAGACTGCTGAAAGTCACAGTGTCTGCTTGGTACGTTGAATACTAAAACAAGGTCTCAGTCTATCAATTAGCTCCCAACAAAAGGGAAAATGCAGCCTTTTTGATGATTAAAGGTAAACACCAGGACATAATGATAGTTGTCAACCGTGTGACATTAGCCATCTTTGTAAAATATAGATGTTAATCTTTTGGTTTGCTGTTTTTTTTTTTTTCCATCTCAATTTTAGAGCCTCGCTGAGTCGATAACACATTATTCCACCGCCTTCATACAGTCTGTCTGGGTGAAAAGGGAGTGTTCAGTCAAGCATTGCACTGACGGAAAGAAACATTGCAGGTCGATGTGTGTGTTTACTTCATTCACATTATGTGTGATAATGTGCTTTCAACTACGAGATAACGAACCTGAGATTCAAGAGGGGGGGAGAGAGGGATCCTTCAGATGTCGTCTCTTTATGAAGAGCGTCGATTCTTTTTGTAGTCTTGTGTTTTCCTACTGAGTGGGAGAGAACAAGCGCGGCAGAAAGCGCTGCGGATGGTTTCCTACAAAGCCGAATAGGAAGGAGAAAAAGGGGAGGCTTGGCTTTGCTTCAGCCAGGTCGGCTTTACAAGAGGAGAATCTGGAGATAGCCTACACTCCTCTCCCCCGCCCCGTCACTCTATTCTCTTGTTTCTCCCCCGTACAGCCATCCCTCCCCACAGCCCAGGAATTTTAAGGGCAGCTTTGAACGCTCCTGTGTTCTTGGACATTGTTAAAATTGTGTGTGCACACGCGCTCGCCGTTCCACCGTCAGCCACCCTAAGGTGTTTTTGTGCTGAGATTAGTGGATGAGGTTCAGCCTGTGTTGTGGGCCAAACATGCCCATCCTTTTGACACGAGGGGAGACTCTGACTCGGACTGGGCTAAGGACCAAGATCACTCCCTCTTGTCTCCTCTGCTTCCTCCTCAATCCTCTCCAACACATGACATGTGTCACTGCCACAGATCTGCTCTGGAAGATACGGCCAGTTGAAGGTCAGGGCAAATCCCCAAAGCAGAGAAGAGACAGGAAAAAATCTCAGATCCCCCCCCCACATACACACACACACACACACACACTCCCCTCCGTCGCCTTATTTTATTTTTTTTTACACTGATGGACTATTTAAAAAGTTCATTTTTCTTAAATGCTTAGCATATTTCATGGTGCTATAATGTGAATGCCATAATGTGAAATCTCCATTAGCCAAAGATGGGCGCCGCAGTAATGCAATGGATATGTCAATTTTCTTGTTCTGGAAAAAAAGAAAAAAAAAGAAGAATGTCTGGATTTAAAACCCATGTAATATTCATATTTTTCTATTTCACAGCACAATAGCCAGTGAAGAACTAAAGTGATTATATACATAGCCAGAGTCAAACTCTAGGGCCGTTATCTATTATAGTTTAATAAATCAACAGAGGGAGAGAGAGCAGGGAGCACAAATATTCTGTAACCATTGGAGTCATTTTCTCGGCTCAAATATGTTGGATGAGATGGAACAACGGGATAAGGAATGTTTAAATCGAGGATTATTTTACATGGAATTACAGGGCAGGATGAATCATCCTGCATCTTCATGCATCAGCTTCATTCATCTGGAGTTGGAGGTCCTGAGCAAACCAAACTTCCGTTAACTCACAAATATTATCCACTCCAAATGCATTTCTAAAGCCAGGTTAACTCAGACAGGAGGGAAAAGGGGCCACCGTGTAATTATTTGGTTCTTACAATGTCCTACACTTGAGATTTGTGAGGATGGCGAGCAGAAAATCTGTTTACTATGGAGCCGAGTTCCTCACTCTCTTCTGTGTGGATGAAGCCTTTGAATAATTCATAGTGAGAGCCATAGGCATATGCAATGGAAAAGTGTCGAAGAATATCACACCAAAGATGGCATCCTCCATTATGTGCGCTGTACCCGGCGTGCCCACGGACCTCACATAATGTAATTGGATAAAAGTCAGATGCTGCATATTGAGGAGCTACATATTTTCAGCAATATTTTCGGAGTCTCTGCAATGTGCTAATTGACTCAAAAAACAGCTACAGAAGAAGGAGCGCATGGCTTATTGTCTTCCTATATTTATCTCCAACACCTCATTACTTTTTCGTGCCGTTACAAGAAATAAGTGGAATAAATTGACTTACTACAACTTGTGTTCAAAAAGCATAACCTCTCCCAAATAGAACAAGGGGAAGAAAACAAAACACAAATCTTAAATAAGAATGTCATTATTGTGATTTGGTCCAACAAAGATGTTTTTGTTGTCATTTTTACTACTGTTGAAAACTTGTCTCATTGGGATGTAACTGAATGAAACAATATGACATGTGTTTAACATATCAAAACTGCCAAGCCTTTTTCATTTAAAGAGACTTCATCTTTACTGACAACATTTTTATTGACAGGTAAAGCCCCGGAGATTAGCCATGTTGGTCTAATTAGTGTCTTTCTTCACTGTCGTACTGTATGTACACACCTGAAGCCCCTGAAAAGACAAAAGCCACCAGTCGTGACTGTGTAGGGGCTACACTTTACTTGAAGGTATCTACATAAGAGTGACATGACACTGTCATGAACATGTCATAAACATTATAAACAAGTCATAAATGTTTATGACATAACGCTTCTTTTAGTAAGTGTCATCCAGTTTTTGTCATGACAAGTTATGGTTAGGGTTAGGGTTAGAGTTAGAGTTAGGGTTCATGCGTCATGACTGTGTCATGACAGTGTCATGTGTTCATGACAGTGTCATGTCACTCTTATGTAGATACCGTCAAGTAAAGTGTTACCTAAGTTTTAAATTGAAAGTATTATAAGTAGGATGATCAGGAAAATGTACTACGCAGAATAACGGCCCATCTCACACCCAGCGCTTCAAAAACCCGATGCTTGTTCAGGGGCCTTTGGCGCTAGTTACCGACGCAAAAAGTCACCTTTAGCGTCTCAGTCAGACGCAGCCCTTTGGCGTCATGTTTGGATGTGCTTGTTCGAGATTCTTGGCCTCACTTTTTGGACGCTCTGAGTCGGGAATGATTTGGCGTCATTTTTCAAAGTGCAGGGTGAAACCACTTTGATAGGGTTAGGAAGAGATTGTGGTTGGGGTGAGGAAATGTACGCTAAAGTGACACGCGGGACAAGAATGACACAGTTAGGTCTAGGAAAAGATCGTGGGTGGGGTTTTGAAATGTACGTTTAAGTGACACGAACCCCGCTCTACTGGGTAAGAGTCCTGTGTTCTCTTTCTTTGTGTTGGCGTTCTAACCTCCGGTGGATTTGTGAGGACTATGGTTAACTGCTCCTCAGATCTCTGCAGGGTAAATCCAGACAGCTAGCTAGACTATCTGTCCAGAGTTTTCTGTTGCACGACTAAAACTACTTTTGAACGTACACATGTTCCACCAAAACAAGTTCCTTCCTGAGGCTATTTTGCAGCGGCACCGTCATTGTGTCCGGCGCTTAGTGCCGCTCAAGACGATTGTGATTGGTTTAAAGAAATGCTTTTTCTCCCATCCCAGAATGCTGTGTGGACTAGCCAGACCTTCCTCCTCAGCGCTGTGGAGGAAGGTCTGGCAATGCGAGACTATGTCTTGTTTGACCCATTCCACCACCCCAATACTACTCGCTACCGTTGTCTTTCTTAAATGTCATGTTACAGCGCCGTGGTCGAGCGTTCCATACAGACGCTAAAGGGTGACTTTTGCGTCGGTATCTGACGCTGAGAGCTACTGACCAAGCGTCCATATTTGACCAGTTGGGGATGTACCGTAGAATATCTAATGTTACTATATACTAGTATATCATTAGATTGTCATTGCTCATGCATTCATGTTGAAGCAGCATTTTACACTTGTATTTGGTTGAAGCCAGCTCATTTTTTAACCATTTTCTTTATTCATTATTTCCATTATGGATTAATCTGGTGGTTATTTTCTTGATCAATACATGTATTGCTTGTTAGTAAAAAGTGAAAAATGCCCTTCACAATTACCCAGAGTTTAAAGTGACACCTTCAGATGTCCTGACTATCCAAACCTCCAAATGATTCAGTTTGCTGTAATTTAGCCGCAAATTGTCATATTTGAGAAGCTGAAACCAGTAAATGTTTGGCATTCTTGCATGAAAAATGACGATTGATCGGTTATTAAAACAGTTGCTGATTTAATTTTTTTGATAATTGACTTATCAACTAATGTATTTATCTACCAATTGTTTAAACTCAAAATGTATATGTATAATGCATACTTTGGGTAGCTTAATTGTTTTACAATGCCTCATATTTTATTCCTTGTCATGTTTTGTATGTTAAATCATAATTCGTAAAGTAACTAGTAACTATAGCTGTCAGCTGTATCTCAAACGTGTACTTACACACAGTACTTGAGTAAATATACTTGGTTGCATTGTACCACTGAAGCCAACAGTCTAAAGAGGAAGAGGGGACGATGATGGATGCGGTGGCCATGTAACTGTAGAAAGGAGTAGGGTTGCTTAATTCCTGACATGAAATATTACCTGCGGCGCTCGACAGAGCAGACCTGCTTGGATGGCGGTAGAGATAGCATCCATCCTCTCAGTATGAGAAACAAACAAACAAACAAAAGCTCCAAGACCCCTGACCCGACAAAGGAAGTACAACTGATAAGTTAGTACCAATTTCTCCCTCTTCTCCCGCTTCTCTCTCTTTTTTTTTTCTTTGAATAGCATTTCTCTGCCTTTGGCCCCAGTTTCACCTTGCTATGCCTGTGCCCTTCTATTAAAGGTGGTAATGGCTGCCAACTTCCCTCAGGCCTTCTTTTTAATATTTGTCACTCATGAAAGAAAGGGGGGGGAGGGGGTGGTGTACGGAGATGATAAATCTTACTTTTGCCAGCTAAGGGCTTCTATCTCCCAAACAGAATAAAATCCAGTCCGAAACACTGCTGTGCGCATTAGGAAGCTGTGTGGGTTTAAGCCTTGTCCACCATGATCAAACCAGGATTTATGAAGCATCATAACTCCCGACAACATCCAGCGGCTTATTAATTTTATATATTTCTGTCCATTCCCTGATATTCCCAGCCTTGACAGTCACTCAAGATAAGCCAAAAGCGCTGACAGGATGGAGTGTGTATATATTTTTCACTGTTCTGCCGCTCCCCTCCAGTTGAATAGGTTTAGTAGAAACCTTGAGACTGCTGTGGTGTGATTTGTCTCTGGTTTTTGTCTTCACGTGCAACCTTCCCCATTTGTAAGGGCCCTTAAATCAGCCTTGCACTCTGCTGAGGCATGAGAACAGGCCAGACAGAGACCGGGAGGGGGGTGTGTGGGTGTGTGTGTACATGTATGTATGTCTCAATATATGTTCAAGCACAGAGAGACAGAAGAAAGGAGCGAGAAGAAGGAGGTGATTGGCTTCTCCAGAGTATCACACACGTGTTTGAATTTTAATCAAAACACTGACTAATCATCATTTACAGGCCGTCCATATAAAGGCCTGCTCTCCGATATGAGAGGGCAACATGCTGATAGGGTTTAATTTAACTAGAGTCTAGGTCGGAGGCTTGATTTAATGTAGCCCACAGGAAAACTGAGCAGGAAGGAGAGAGAGAGAGCGAGAGAAAGGGAGAGAGAGAGAGAGAGAGAGAGAGAAAGGGAGAGAAGTGGTAGTTCTTTATGCAATGATCACATAAGTTCACATCAATAAAGCCCTAACCCATTACCAGAAACACTACATGAAAGAGGAGGGGCCCTGTGTGAGCACAGACTGCTCCTCGGCACAACGACAGAAGTGACTCTAACTCTCCTGACGGCTGATTCACTTCCCTGACACGCTATGCACAAGCAGTGAAGGGTCCTGACAGGCTGTTTCAAGATAACTCCCTAACCTCTTGAACCCTGATTTCCTCCTATTTCCCCCCTAAAGTAGCTTACATTTCAGGAAACTAATTTCTAAAGTGTATGGAAATATTACACGTATCTGCTTGTTTCAACACCTCTTTGAAGTGCTCATACTGAATGAAATATTCAAATGTAACCCAGTGGTTTGATGGCTACTCTGCCTGAAATGATAGCATATTTGGAAAGTGTTTAAAAGTAAGTATATTTAGTTAAGTATGCACTACTATATAATTTCAATTATTCAGTTTCAGTTTTACATCCATAATAATAGCCTTCACCTGCACTACACAACTTTGGCAGCAGCAAATGTCAGCAAGGGATGTGATATTATAATTGTGGAGGACCCTCCATTACCCAGAAATCTTGCAATTTGATGTCAGTGTACCAGATTTCTTCGTCTTAGTGCATTGTAGAGATCGGAATGATGCAAAGCGATGGGGCACTTTTACATTACACTTTCCCAGTGATATGATAACATGATGAACAAATGTGTTCTCCAGAAGAAATACCAAATGAGTTAACAAAAAGCTGTGTGCAAGATTTAAATATGGAGTTATTCATCTAAAGCCTCAGATTTAAAGGTCGCATGCTCATTTTCAGGTGTATTAAAAGAGCCCAGTCTCCTCCTACTGGTTTGGTATTTTTGGATCTTCAGCATCTGCGCTCTCAGTGTCTCTGCACTGCCATTGCAGCCGGGGATCGTCTGTAACGACACTGTAGCGGCACTTTCTTTCTATATATAGTACAGTTCTGACATCACAACAGTTTGGGAGTACAGACGGCTCGTTTAAAGGCACCGTTTCTGATAATGGGCTGTGTGCATTTCTCTCTGGATTGAGCGTTTTGATACTTTTTACAGTTTTTATATTGCACCTTGACCTGCTTTATAATCACAAAAAGACATGGAAATCTCACTGTTGACAATATGGGACCTTTAATAAATAAAACTAAAGGAAACTAAAGTAAGGGATTATTAAAAAAAAAAAACTGTAACCTAGAACTTTGTATTTAGATGATGTATTTCTATTTCAAGGCAAATTATCTTTAAAAAAAATGCTTGCTCAATTTCAAAATATATTTTCTTTTTAGTATTAATATCTTGTGTATCTTGTGAAGTCAGTTCTTTTGTAAAATGAGTAAAGCAAGGATTCTTTTGGTAGTTTCTTTTTGGTAGAGAGAGAGAGAGAGAGCGAGAGAGAGAGAGAGAGAGAGAGAGAGAGAGACAGAGACAGAGAGACAGAGAGGGGGGGAGAGGGGGAGAGAGAGAGAGAGCGAGAGAGAGAGAGAGAGAGAGAGAGAGAGAGAGAGAGAGAGAGAGAGAGAGAGAGAGAGAGAGAGAGAGAGAGAGAGATGAGAGAGAGAGAGAGAGAGAGAGAGAGAGAGAGAGAGAGAGAGAGCGAGAGAGAGAGAGACAGAGAGAGAGGGAGAGAGAGAGAGAGAGACAGAGACAGAGAGAGAGACAGAGAGAGAGACAGAGAGAGAGAGAGAGAGAGAGAGAGAGAGAGAGAGAGGGAGAGAGAGAGGGGGAAAAGGAATAAAATGCACCAAAGGTCTCTGGCCGAACTCACGAACCAGAGATGTTGCGATTCCTCCCTTGGCCATCAGGGCGACCCAAAACAATAGTTAGTTAAACATCTATCAACACGAGCATTTCAGATTAGTCCTTCTTCCTCTGGGGAATGTGAAATCAGAATGCTTTTTCTTTTCTTCGCTTTAAATTCACACGCCTTCATACATTCAGTCCAACATAACTGAAGAACTGTTGGCCTCTCTGCTGTTGCCCACCAAGCCCTCGAAGCAGATGAAGGTTAGCTGCCTTGCTCACTGAGACACTGAGAGTAGTTGAGAGAAATCAAATAGTAATGCTTATAACCCTAACCCCCTTAATAAATGTGTATGTTGTTATTGTTGTTGTTTTTCAGCAATTTTATCAAAGCACGTTTTACTAACCTTTTATGATGGATATGGGTATTTTGTATTGCAATGACAATCAATTCAATAAGCACTTAATAACATCCATTTAAATGTTTCTTATAA
Source organism: Sander vitreus (assembly GCF_031162955.1). Taxonomy (NCBI): domain Eukaryota; kingdom Metazoa; phylum Chordata; class Actinopteri; order Perciformes; family Percidae; genus Sander; species Sander vitreus. The sequence goes on along the minus strand of NC_135860.1, from coordinate 31,485,678 downwards.
TCTTAATATTTTAATATGTTTAATGTCAAAACATCATTACTTAATTGCCTTTTAAAGAACCTTTCAAGGAGTTTTTTTAAGTGGCTTTCCACACTTACGGTCTCTCTCGTAGCGTGTAGACGTTTCAACCCAACCCTAAGTGCCTGATGTTTCTTTTCTCCTAAACAGACTTTTTCGCTGAGGCCAGAGCCCTCCTAAAGTCTCTACTAGGCCTACTGAGGGCCTTCTGTTCTGATTTTGTACCCAGTACATCTTCTTCCACTTTCATTTCTCTTCCAGCTGCCTGCACTCTGGCTACGACCCCGACCAAGCTAACTAGCCACAGTGGCTATCACACCCAGCAGTGTTTGACTAAGACCCTAGCATGCACTAGCCAGCCACAGCCACGGTGACTGAAGCACGCAGCGGTGAGGAGGCAGGCAGGATGTAATCTCCAGGAGCTGTTGATACAGGGAAACACACAGGGTTTGGGTCAAAGGGATTAAAATGGTGGAGGTGCTGCATGTGAGAAGGAGAGGCGCTCTGGAATAGTGACGGGAGCAGCGGGCGAGCCACCCCATAACAGAGAGGAGTGGGGAGATTACAGGGAAAATGGCGCAAAGGGGGATTCCTGCGAGGAGAGGGGAAGAAGTGACTCCAAATGGCATCGGAACATAGCATTAGTAGCTACTATTCAACAGTATGCAGGCTTAGCTCAGAGCTCAGGGCATCAGGAGAGGTGGTCACGTTTTCTGTGCTGGCCAGGTGATGCTCGGTTTCTATAGGTGACAGGTGTAAAGAAAACATAACGGTGGAAAAAAAAAGCTGAAATCTTCACAGCTCCACTTGAAGACTTTATTCGGATACTTTACCGTGAGTACACTTACATGTAGAAAACTGTGTACACTATGTACTCGCTTGTGTAGTGTGTACATCTCGACAGGGGAGTATTGTTTCAAATGACGCACTGCCGTTTCTTTTAAATGGTAAAATACAGCTGGGCGCGTATTACCGGCACCTTTTGAGTATGGGATTATGTTTGTGCCACAGGCTGAGGCGCCCTGCTAGCTCACCTGGTTGAGCGTGTGCCCCATGTACTAAGGCTCAGTCCTTACCACGGTGGCCCAGGTTCGAGTCCGGTCCACGGCCCTTTGCTGCATGTCGTCCCCCATCTCTCTCCCACTTTCCTGTTTTCAGCTGTCCTGTACAATAAAGGCCAAAAAAGCCCCAAAAATATATATACACCGGCTTGTTTTCTAAAAAACAAACAAAGACATCAGTTTTCGCCATTTCAATCATGGATGTCTTATTCTGGGTTTCAATCGCAACCGCTGCAGCTTCCTCGCCTGCCATATTCACAAGTTTGAAAATACGTTGGTGGCCCCTTAGATTCTGCTCCTTAGCAAAGATGCCGAGGGTTGATGGTGAGTAGTTTGCAGCGTTCCACACTCAATGTTTTGATCATTTTGAGTGCATCCGGGTACTCCTAGTGCACTGCATTTGGCCATAAGTCTGTGTGAACGCACTATGTTCTCAAAATAGCAAGTTTAAGTCCAGAAGTGCGTGATTTGAGACGTTTGTCTCTGCTACTCAGTCACCCCTCTGTGGCAGTGACTGTCTAAATATTGTCAATGCCAGAAAGAAAAAGAAAAAATCTAATCTTAAACAAATGAGGCCAACTCTGCTAGGTAATGTCGAGCGAGGATGCCTGTCTGAGGTTTTAACTGAGCCCTTCATGCCTATGCAAACCTCACATGGTTTGGATAGAGTTCCATCCACAAAACATGTCAATCACCTCTCCGTGAAAAAAAGGACGAGATACGAGACTGAAACCTATCTCGCGCAGACCCCAAATACTGTACTCACGGCTTCCATTTCACAGTCTGTGGGAGAGCGGAGTTCAAAAATCGTACATCAATTTTTTTTTCCTTTTTTTTCAATCCAGCTATCCAAGGGCTCAGATTCCAGTTACATTTCACACTGAATAGACTTGTGTTTCCAGCAGTCTAACCCTCTTCTAGTATGCTGGCTAGTGGAGCGATGACAGATTGGTTTCCACTCACTGCACGGGGGAGCACAATGGAGTGGCTTTGACAGAGTTAAGAGAAACAGTGCATCAATACCCCCCCCCCACCCCCCCATCTCTCTTTTTCTGTACACACACACACACACACACACACACACACACACACACACACACACACACACACACACTTTCCACTCTCTCTCCTTTTCCTTCTCGTTCTCTCTCTCTCTCTCTCTCTTCCCTGGGGCTTAGAGAATGGATGGCCCTGTCTGACCTGGACGACACTGATGTCTAGTCCTCTACACTACTGTACCTACAGCACGCCTGTCTGCTCACTCGCAGCTTTGTCCACTCTCTCTCTCTCTCTTTCTCTAACATGCACGCACGCACGCGCGCGCGCACACACACACACACACACACACACAGTTAAGCGTACCATGGAACAGGGGCACCCATCTCTGTCACCCAGCGCCGACAGGCAGAGGTCAGCAGAGCTCAGGCACTAAAGCAACTTAGAGGAGCTCAGAGGATAATATCACTGTCATGTTAAAGAAAGTCTTAAAAACATGTAAAAACAGGCTTGTTACTTAACTGTATAATATAGAAAAGTAACGCACGCCAAGGGCTGTCGTGAGGTGCTTATTTCAAGTAGACTTGAAAGAAAGAAAAAAGTGACGCACATTCTGGCTCCATTACGCATTTCTCTATTTTATTTAGATTGTTAGACGTTTCGGCTTCAAGATCTTGAAGAAGGCCTGAAATAGAGAAATGCATATGGAGCCAGAGTCTGCAACTTTTGTTACCAGACAATAACTGTAACTCTAAATTTGCCATTATTGAAATCAGAACAAGAATACTTAAATGATAAAACAGGTCATTGCCCTCTGAATGAACGATAATCACAGTGATCTACAAAAAAGAAAAAGAAGCACAGGAAGTAGGTCTGAACCTACTAAAACCAAAATCTTAGCTAACAGACTAAGTCCATTAATGACCATATTAGAAACTGAGTTGGAGCCCTGTCAGCAGCCCAGTAACCCTAAGAATTAAGTCGGTATCGGATAATTCCACACCTCACAGTTTACGTACATTTCCAACGATCAGTGCCACTGCAGCAAGTAGTGTGCCCTATATGAAGTCACGCGGCAATGGTACGGGTGTCGTCGTGGTGCGCATGTTCCGCATTAGACTTTCATGCAGGAGACCAGAGTACGCTAACCCCAATCACAACCTCACCTAACCTCGACCAAGTGTCTCCTTTGCTTATACCTATAGCCATACCACAGCCTTGAACAAGCATTTAGTTGGCTTACCTAACCATAGTTTATTCCGCCTATTTCAATCCCTCAACTCAGAATATCTGCCGATACCGATTACCGATCCAATACCAGAGTTCTCTTTTCCCCAAATTTAGAACCTGGCGGCCTTAAACCTCCAACCTATCCGAACCTGGTTTTTAATTTGGGTTCTTTAACGTTAATGATTGGCATGAACCAACCGCTTGTCAAAAACTAATATTGATTGTAACTTTTTTTAAAGCTCCATTGTGTAATGTTTTGAGTTGATTCTTTGCAAAAAAAACCTTTGTTCTTTCACAAATATGTGCTCATTCAGGTGTAATTACTTCCACCAACTAATCAAAATATATAGTAGAAGCTGCCATTCAGAATCATTCAGAATACATACGAGCGAGTCGCTCGTATGTATTCTGCCATGTTGCGCCTCCATCTTTATCCAAAGAGGGACATACCTCCACCTTTCGCGCTTTTACACTCAGTGGCACCGTGACGAATGCCAGGTGGAGATTACTTGATCTGCCGGCAGATTTGAAAGTCTGTTAAAGATGGAGGATCACACTGATACTTTACTAACTATTAGCTTGCATTCGTTTGGGGACCGGATAGCTGATGTTAGCAATGAAATGGTACCAAAATAACGAAAACGTAAAACTATTATTACACTGGAAGGAACACTCACGGACGAAGTCGTACTTCTTGGAAGAATACGGCCACCGTATAGGAGTTAAAACGCGCTTGGAATGGGAGGGGCTAGAAAGTAATATTCAGTTATTGTCATATACAATTTCACCGCTAGATGGGAGAAATTCTTACACAATGTAGCTTTAATGAAGCTTCACAAATATACACATATCACATTTCCAGATTGCTACAACTACACCTTTAAAGCTCATTGTTAAACCCGCCTCATGCATCCCTGTGTCCTTACCCATGGCATTGGGCATTAAGAGGGGTAGAATAGCTAAGATCCCTGGATGAGATAGCATGATAAAACAACCCACAGATAAGGTACTAATGCTAGAGGTGGTTTGCAGTTGCGTTCCTCTGTGCGCTGCAATGAGAAAAGAGAAACAGTGATATCACACTGATACGGCGCTCTAAAGACTATGGGGCTATGTGTTTTTCCCCCCACGCAGGTGGATGTACAATCAATAAAATGGATTAGCTGCAAAGGTATGTATAAAGGTTATCGCCGAGTTCTCCTGCATGAACACAGTGACGACCCCATGAAACAATTTAGTAATGTGTCAAGCTATTTCTTCAGAGGAAATCGGATTATGTTTTGCCCAACCTAAAAATTGATTTGCAGGGGTATACATTATCAAAGGAAAAATCAGTGCTGCTCCACCAGACCCAATAAGGCTTTGACACGAAACTGTCCTTACTCTATTCTCTAAGGTAGTGGTATCATCGCAACAGTCAGCGTTGTATGTTTTTCTTCCACTGTCATGTCCTTTTTTTCCTTCACTGTGGGCTTTTTTTCCATAGTATGATCATCTCCTCTCACCCTGGGAGTTTCACCTAGACTCACTCAGTTTCACTTTAGTTTAGTTACACTCGCCGCAGTCCTGTGTCAACCCTCAGAGAGACTTTAACCGTGTGGTTTTCCATCACGCTGACTGACGATCTAAACAGCCCCTCCACCCCAGTGATTCCTCTATCTCTCTCCCTCCATCTCTCACACTAGAGCACACACACACACACACACACACACACACACACACACACACACACTGTGACCCCGCTCAAGCCTGATAAAAAAAGGCACCACCAGCCCCCCCCTCCAAAAAAAAAGCTGTGTGGATGTGCAGAAAGGCCCCTCTCTCCAGCTCTCTCCAGCTCTCAGCTTTTGTCTCTGATTATCCCTGCACACACACACACACACACACACACACACACACACACACACACACACACACACACACACACACACCTCCACGATTGCCTACATCCTCTCCTGCGCATACACTCTTTTTCTCAGGATCTTGAGTGTGTATATCTGTGTGTGTGTGTGTGTGTGTGTGTGTGTGTGTGTGTGGTGGAGTGGGGGTGGGGGTGGGGGGTGACTCTGACCAATGGCATTCAACAGCAGTGCTTTATCCTGAAGCACACTGACAATGATTTTCACACCTACTTACCACAGCAGAGATGGGGGCGGTGGGCTGCATCATACCCAGGCCCTAAAAGCAGGCTAAAGGCTTTTAGAAGACACACACAGAATGGACTCTTTAATTACTGACTCAAGATCCCGCAGTAGATTAAAAAACCTTGCAGAAGCTTATATTCATATCCGCAGAATTTTTCAATGAATATAAAAACGGTCATTGATTATGCCGTTAAGGCAGGGAAGTTAAGAAGGGAAATATAAAGTCCATATAATCACATTAGCTTGCAGTGATTAATGTAATAAAGTGGGATCTTTCTTCCCCATCTGTATTGAACACATTCAACACTAAGGAGACATGTTCCAAATATTAAGTAGCAGTTTCTCAAAATCCATATAGGCAGTTCTGTGTTTGAAGACATCTGCGGAAGCAATGCAGATGACTCAAAAAACATTGTTACACAGTGCAGATATGCATGGATGAAAAAGTGAAAAAATATTATGTCACATCTGCTTTTGATGCCTGTGCACTTGCAGTGTTTTGAATGACTTTATATGTGTCTTCACCAGGGCTGCAACTAACGATTATTTTCATTGTGGGTTGTTTTCTCGATTAATCGATCAGTTGTTTGGTCTATAAAATGTCAGAAAATGCTGAAAAATGTCGATCAGTGTTTCCCAAAGCCCTAGATGACGTCCTCAAATGTCTTGTTTTGTCCCCAACTCAAAAGATATTCAGTTTACTATCACAGAGGAGTGAAGAAACTAGAAAATATTCACATTTAAGAAGCTGGAATCAGCGATTTTAAACTTTTTTTTCATAAAAAATGACTCAAAACCGATCAAGCGATTATCAAAATAGCTGACGGTTAAATTGATCGTTGAAAGACTTTGCAGCTCTTTTTCCTGTCCCTCCTGCATGATCAATACCAAAGCATTTCTCATCATTGATTATTCAATTATAGAGAAGTTAAATCTGTGACACACTCTCATGTCAGAGCATTAACCAATGCAGCCAGCGGTGGAGACGGAGAGGAGGGAAGAAGCTTCCTCTTCACTTTTTTTTTTCTTTCCTTTTTATAAACGTGGTGCTTAAAGCGAGCTCAGTGTAGTCCAGGTACTTCACTCAGATGATTATAATGCCACGAGGGTGCAATACATCACTCTTATTAGCCACACTGGAGCACAATGGTATCATAATTAATGGTCGCAGCAGGATTGAACGCTGCCCTGACATGGAAAAGTGGGCCTACTTAAGCTCTACAAGGCATTTAAATATGCAGAGTGAATGGCACAACCCAAACCCTCCTGCTCTAAGGACAGCCCACGCTCATTAGCCTGACACCTTCCGTGGCATTAATACAAGGACGGAGCACACACTCACAACACAAATCGCAAGCACATACTCTAAACTGTGCATGCACATACCACAGCTACGAACTGTTAACGCCGTTGTGATATATGAAAAGAACAATCTTGGCCCTCATCAGTGTCCATCACTTCTTTTGCATTTTCTCCCTGCATTGTTGTTTTTTTGTCTTAAGGCTTAGTCTACGCTGAATACAGATGGACATATATGTGTCAGCAGCCATTATTCAAATGTTGGGTAATGGCGCTCGGTGTGCGCGCGCGCGTGCAGTGGGTTTGCAGTGAATGTGGGTGCTGTGGCGTCTGGTGCCTGTGCTATACTGTCTAGCACAGGGAAAATGCCTGCGCGGCGGGAGAACAATGCACATAAAAGGCTGTCGGAGGAAGCGTCTGGAGCTGACGTCTTTCACATGGCTCTGAATGGAGCAGCAGCAAGTGTGTGTGTGTGTGTGTGTGTGTGCACGCGCGCACGTGTAGTTTATATGCTTACAAGTGAGGCAGAAAGAAACAAATGGAGCGAAAACGCCCTCTAGAATATGTTTGTAGACAGAGACAGGGGGAAAATAATAAGAGTGTGTGTTCCCGTCTCGGTCATGCATACTGAAATGTGTGTGATTGTGTGTGCATGAATTCCTGTGTTCCTAAATACATGTGTGGGATGGTTAAGTCCTCTTAGATCGCCATACGATTTTGGATTTCGCTGTTCTTAACCCACCACACACTCTATTCCTCCTCCTCTCATCTCCTCTCCATAAATCCAGCTTTACTACTTCTCCTCAATTGCTAATGTGGAAGCTTCAGCTACTCAACAGCTGCCAAATGCCTAAAACCAGCCACTTGTCTCCACCCGGCTCACTCCAGCCTGACCGTACCGAGTTATCGCGTGGCTCAGTGCAATCAATTATTGCTGCAGTGGAATCATTAATAATTTCCTAATGAAAACGATTCTGTTGATCTGTTGTCTTTTAATTAAACATAATTAGTTGGCTGCTCGGAGCGGTGCTGGGGACTCCTTTAGGGTACAATTTTGTTTTAATACACTGATAATGAAATTTTTTACATTGTGTCAGTTGTTTAGTTATTATTCAGTCACACTATTTCGCTATGTTCCCAGATAACAGATAATAACCCTCGCACCTCCTGTTCGCCGCAGTCATTTTAAAAGAGGAGGGTTGAAATGAACAATTAAATTTTTAACTGTAAGAGTCCTCTCCTCTCACTGTTTAATGCTGCATGCTGCCAGGGAGCCGTGCAGGAAACAGTGCGGTTTTACACTTTCATTTCAGGTGGAAAAGAAAAAATGTCTTTGGCAGAACATTGCAAGGCTGTTGCAATTGCAAGAGTCAAATAGATACTACATGTGTCCGGGCAGGTCATGCTAGTTCATTGTATGCCTCAGAGGTCTGCAGCTCTGGAGCAGTGGAGAAGAGCGAATGAAGGGATAAAAAAAAGGATCTGATTGTGAAGACTTAGAGAATATGAAATAATACAAAGACACAGCGAGTTGGCTAATTCGGCACTGTCCGGGCTTATGTAAAACGGCCTAGTTACATTGGTCAATTTCTGCACGAACAATGGGCTAAGTTGCTCTGGAGACTTATTGGACATGCTGTATCTGAATGTGGTCTGGCTTAAGAGGCTTACAGTTGAAAAGTTTAGGTGACCTCTGAATAATGCCACATAATGTGGTCACATTGAGCGTGTATAGTGTCAATGGGCTCAGATATCAGGTAACAATGGGGTAAGCACAATGGAGGCTCACACTGGGATGGATGAAGTCATATATTGTACTTTAGACCTAAAAATGACACTTTGACTCAGATCGGACCGTGTTTGATTTCAGTAAACGCTGTAGAGAGGTTTCATCTAACGGGACTGTGATATACTGAAGGAATTTGAAATTTCCTGGGAAAATATTACCAAATACAACTAACTTGGTGTTAAAAGGCCATTTTGGTGGGTTGTTTGGTTTATAGTTTACTGGTGGTATTCTATATATATTTTTTAAGATTATTTTTTTATACAGGACAGCTGAAGACATGAATGGGAACAGAGAGGGCGAATGACATGCAGCAAAGGGCTGCAGGTCGGAGTCAAACCTGCGGCCACTGCGTCAAGGAGTAAACCTCTGTATATGGGCGCCTGCTCTACCAGGTGAGCTACCCAGACTCCTGGTTGTATTCTATATTGTTGTTATTGTCAACAAATCCCTTAAAAAAAGGGACCAAAACCAACAAGGAATTGAACTAATAAGTAAAAAATTGGCTATATATATTTATTTTATCACAGAGCTCCATTGTTTCGTTCAGTCCCACATACACCATCCTACTGCTGTAAATACTAAATGTGTAATAATTCCCAAATATTTACAAGAAATGCACATTTTACTCCAGTTTGAGTAACAATTGCTAAAAACTACAGTGCTCAGCTGTTTTAGGAAATGATTTTGCATATTTTAGAGATGTATTGATCCTCTTCTTAGAGGAGGGGCTTGGGGGCTGAGCATCACATACAGGAAGTCAGAAAGTTCAGGTAGCTCAGTTCCACGTTGCAGCAGAGTATGTGCCCATGTATAGAGGTTTATCCCTCGACGCAGAGGTCAAGGGTTCGAATCCAACCTGCTGCACTTTCCTGCATGTCTTCCCCCCCCTCTCGCTGTCCTATCAATTTAAAGGTGGAAATGCCCAAGAAAAAAGAAGAAGAGCATTTTGAGGGTAAAGACAAATGTATTGTTTGTTGTTTTCATGGGATTCGTTCACAATGAGAGAAATACAGAAAAAAACGTCAGACTTATCCTTTAAACAGCCGTTGGATTAAACGCATCACAGGATTCGGTCACGTTGGCTGTTGCTAAAAGTCTTCCAATCAGGCAGGTTCTCAGATTTGAACAGAGCCTTCATTTGTAACATCAACTGGGAGATGGGGGGGGGGGGAATTCAAAATGGGGCTGAATTTTATTTTCTTCGTTAAATCTCTCCTACTTTCCAGCTGCATTGTTTATCAATCTGTTGTTTATCTGTACAGAAAACTCTCCACAGGTTTCTCTCTCTCTACCTCTCTCTCTCCTCCGTCTCCAGCGTTACTGTAACATATAATTACTCTGCAGACTTGCAGCCTGTTTCTATAACTTCAGGGGTTCAAAGAAAGCTGTCGGAGTGTGGAGGAGAGCATTGTGGGAGTTCCAGGTGGATTTCTCGATAATGAGTTAGCGCAGTAGTAGAGTCGAGAGTTTTAGTAATGGCTGGCTGCTAAGGCTCTTCCTGGGAGTTTAATGTAAAACAAACAGGGCCATGCTGACAGCCTGGGAAAAACAGATATTGCACTTTTCCACTTCCTCTTCAGGGCTCTTGCTGCCTCTCATTCTAAGAACAGCAATTCAAAGAAGAATTTATATTCATGAAATGGCTCTGTGGATCCTAATTTAAGACATTTAAAAGCCTCAAACGTTACGTATGGTCTTTGACTTCTAATTTCTGTTAACCCCCCTGTTGTCCTTGGGTCAAATTTGACCCGTTTTCAAAGTTTCTACATCCGAACTTTGGGTTTCTTTCAAGCTGAGTGTCCCAAAAATAAAAGGGTTGGTTCAATTCAAAGCTCTTCACAAGTAAAGTTAATGATCAGGTCACTACCTTTCAAAAACACCATCCCCAAACTAAACTTAGAAACATATCTGTGATCAGCCATCATGTGTTCTTCTGATCTTAGCATTTAGTCAAAATAAACCATGATTTCTGCTTTTTTGTTTTTTAAATAATAAAAAAAATAAAAATAAAAAAAATATAAATTCATATGAATGAATTCCAAAAAATGTTTTAAAACTAGTGGTAACAAGTTATTAGTTATTAGGTATTAGTGGTTTATATAATGGTGGTAAAAAGGGACTAAAACGTTTAAAAAAAAAGTCACAAAAAGTGTTCATTTTCAATTTTGACGACAAGTTCATCGTGTTACAGGAAGACAATACAAGGGTTAAATGGATAAAAATGCTCCTGTCTCTCTGTTCATCTGGATAAAATGATATGTTTCATTCCCGTCTCTATCATTTACATACAATACAGTTACAATACAATTTGTGTTCTGTATTCCGAATGCACAACACAAATAGTCAGGGAAGACATCTTTTTGCTGGCAACAGGAATCGTAGGATCCCAGAAATAGGCAAATTAATCTAAAAGACTATATAGGGTTAGCTTGTCTTGGTGCTGATGACCTGGGGCGCCCCGCGGGTGGACCTGAACACACCTCCCTGCTGCTTGTTACACACTCCAGTGCATGTATTATACATAACACACTGCTGGAACACAACTCTCAGAGGAATCATTTCTGATGACTCCTGTCCCCTCTCTCCCTCTGTACACATTTCTCCCACTTCCTGAATGACAAGTTTCGGAGGGGGGGCATGGAAAATGAGCGGTGGTACGACATGTAATGCAGAAATCATAGACACAACACCCAACAGTAAGCTACAGCCACTCAAACCAATCACCAGGGCTTACTTAGAGATACTCCCCCATAGATTCACACTGGCAAGCATCCAAAGTGAACTGCTACTATCTTTGCAGGCAGCCATAAAGACAGCCGAGACCAGTGAAAAGGTAAGCCAAACACACATTCTGCAAGCATACTGTGTATTGAGATATTCACTGTTTTCCATAAGTAACGCATCTCAGGGAGCAATGAAGCAGCCCACAGAGGAGAAACTGCACAGCGGTGAAGATATAAACAATCTGGGCCTCAGCTTTCTTTTTTCAAGGTGGGGAAAAAAAAAAGTTCCTGTTGGATTCTTTCCGTTTAGCCGATCTAGTGTCGACACTATGAACACCACTCCAGCGCCGTTTCAAACGGAAAAAGCAGGAAAAAAGGGTCAAATTCAAAATTGAAATTGACAAAGATTTGATATTTTCGGCACGCTGACATCAATTTCAATGTCACCTCCAGAGGGTACCCACACATGCTTATTGGAATATTTAAAGGAAGGCAATGAAGAAGAATGAGCGGGTATGAATCAGTCTGGATGGCATCAAACACTTTCACCACTTTGGGAACTTACTCCCAGTCCACCTCAACAACAAACAAAAAAAAAGTCGCCGGGAGCGAAAAATGTGGAACAGGTTTGGATAGAGAGCCGAGAAAAAAAAAACGGACACCCAACCAATTTATGGGAAAGCTCTGTGGCAAAGTTGCTACAAAGCTCTTTGAGTCAAGTATGAAATTACACAGGCTGAATTTGGTGTACCTTGTGATATCACAGTATGTCCAATTTTTATATTTTTTAATGTAGCATTCGTTTCAAAGTCAAAAGTTTTCATGACGAGAAAACTCAAGACAGGCTTTTGAGATATTGTTTCATTAAATGAACAAGTCTTCAGAAAAAACAAACAATATATCGCCGCTGTTGGCAGAAACCTTGCATCTCCATATTTTGTCATTTTAATTTATTTTTTTTTACGATTATTTTTTGGGCATTTTAGGCCTTTATTTTGATAGGACAGCTGAAGACATGAAAGAGGAGAGAGAGGGGAGGAATGACATGCAGCAAAGGGCCGCAGGTGGGAGTCGAACCTGGGCCCGCTGCATTGAGGAGTAAACGAATATATAATATATATAAAAGTATATATGGGCACCTGTACCAGGTGAGCTACCCCTGGCGCCCTATCTTCATTTTTTAAAATCATAAATCAATGCTACTGGTCACCCTTTACATCTGTCTGTAGGTTTAACAAATATTTAAAGAGTGACGAGGCGATGATGAGGACGAAACAGGGGGGCACTTGCCCCCCCTAAAATATATTTGACCCCATGTGGTGCCCCCCCCTCATCCATTGGGCTAGAGTGCTGTCAATCTGACAAACTGTGATTTCCATTACATCAGAGTATTGTCACTTTGCTGCCTGTTCGGCCAATCGCTGCCTTTCCATTTGGTACATGGATGTGTACTTTAAACACACATTGTATGGCAACTGTGTACTTTGTTGAAATTTTAGGGCCAGTTTAGAAGTAGAAACATGTTGAACTCACTGTAGAGGACTTGTTGCTGTAAGGAATAAATTGCGTACTGCACATTCTTTCTGTTCTGTTTCCTATTATCTGAAAACACAACAGCAAGGTTTTCTCTGTTGAAGTTTCAGGCATTTCATTGAAAGTACTGCACTTTATTTTTATACGATTCTGTAAAAAAAAAAAAAAATCTTCACAGCCCTTGACATGACCAAATAATTGTTTCCATGATGACTATCCAAATGTGTGCCTTAAGAGCCCGTAGAAAGTGTGTATTGTATTCAGATATGCAAGTTGTTGAAAATAAAAACAAGTGAACTTATTAATAAATGTGATAAAATTGCATTGTGTTGTTCTATCCTCTCCAATATTTCCTATATTTCTAAACCGATTTTCTATTCTGATTATTGGTCCCCCATGTGCCACCCCACTTCCTCAAAATCCCCCCCAAAAACCTGGAATCGCCCCTGAATAGCTCAATAAAATGTTTTCAAAATAGGCTTTTTTTTGTTAATTTCCTGAAAAACAACGGTTTTAGACATGCGAGGTTGTCACCCGACAGCAACGATATACTACGTTCATCACTAAATACGCTCCAGCTACAGAAACATGAACACAGTTAAATGGCGGCGCATGTATTTCATGCTGTCCCCCCCCCATCCAGCTTAGTGATGTCTAAAGACACAGCAACTACGAGGTGACAAGAGATACTTAACTTCCACTCTGAGATTTAAATTAATTCTTTGTATTCAACATCCTCTCTGTTATCGTTTCTCATCAGTTGGCAAGCGTGTGAAGATTCTTGCGGGGGGATTTACTGTAATGAACTTATACAGTACAACACAGAACAACTCTCACAAGGGGGACGTCTGGAGATGTTATTGTGCTTAATTTAATAAAGGTCAAACAGGAAGTGACAAAGAAAGGGAAACCGTCAGTGATACACAGCCGAGGTGACGATGCTGCGCGTGCTGCATGCGATGCTATCGCCAGGATACATTTATATGAAGAAGAATGGCAGAAGGAAACTCCTAACAAAAAAAGTGAGAAATCCTGTTATTGCACCACCCCCCACTCTCCTCCCCCCATTTTTTTTGTTTTTTTTTTTGTTTCATACAGTCAAGTCTCAAAAAAAAGATTAGAAGATTTTAAAGAAGTGCCTAATCTTCTTTCACAGCTTATCAAAACTTTAATGATTTGGTGATAAAGAGCACAAAGTTAAGTAGCCGGTTAAGAGGATAACTCCCCAGTGCAGTCTAGTGATTAGTAGATGAGAATTGGGAGACTGAAAATCCGGGGTTGCAAATCCCACTCCTGCCACTTATTCACTTTTAAAAAAGGGAGAAGAAGCTCCATTTCAGCTTTGGGGGTATTGTCACGGGGTAATCATTTTTTGAAAAGTGATAAATGGAGCCCCCTTTTCCTTCACCCTCTGGAATCCCAAACACATCTTTATTTACGTATTTATTTTGCAGTGTCTCTCTGGTTAACACCCGTCAAGACCCAATTATAGCTGCAGAAGCCTTGTGCTTTCATGGGAAGTGAAGCTACTACCACTGTAAAGGGCTGTATGCACTTTAAACATCTTCTCATACAATCTGCAACAAACCAGGCTCTCTACAGATCCATGTCGGGCTGGTTTTTAATGAGGGTTTGCCGGACACAATGCAGCAGATTGAGGAGTTTATCGTTATGACAGTGGGTCGTTTGGGGTTTTTCTGCTTTTTAGGGTGAAGGCTGAGTAAACAACATGGATTCGTCTGACAGATATGTTATTTGCATGAATCCATTTCTGGCGTGGGGGCTCCCTGTATGAATATGTCTGATTTATTAAAGATATACAGATAAAGCTGTGCCGAATTAGTGAGAGAACAAATGAAGCAAAATGGCAAGCCCATCTCCACTTGTGCTCTGCTCGCTATCAGCACCGAGATAGGGATTCACTTAGTATAAAAAAAAAGAGAAAAAAAGGGGGCATTAATTACCTTGTGAAATCTAAAGACCATTAACTTTGTGTGTCAAGTGATGTTTCTCAGTTCCTAATCAGAGTTTTAGTGATATAAATGACTCTTTGGAGTAAAACAGATATGGTGTGGGAGCGTTTATATTATTATGTGGGAGCTGCAATTATTTGTGTGTGTTTGTGACTTTGGGGAAGCGAAAGGAGAGAGCGAGAAAGAGACGAGACAAAAGTAAAAGAAAGACGGAGGGACAGACAGACCGAGGGGGAGAGACAGGCAGGAGTGGAGTGGATGGAGGATTGTCAGTGTCTTCTGCGGCGGTGCTGTGGCGTGGTGTGTTGCGCTGCCGAGAGATAACAGGATGCCGGGCGCTGCTTGCTTACCTTTGCTGTACACCACACAGTTGTTTTTGTTGTCTTCCGCTCCCTGCCAAGTCACATCCAGCAGCCACCTGGGGCCGGCGCTCAGCACCACCGGGACCGTGCTCTTCGTCTTCTGGACGAGGACAGATAACAAACACTAATCATTTGCTTATTTTGGTGATTAAAGAAACATTAATAACCACTGAGTTACGCTCTTCTGCTGCTCTGAATGGCCATAAACAGACAATTTCAGAAACTATACACCATGCAACTCATGTCCAACCCAATTTTGTATTTATTTTTTACGCTGAGAAGATGTGAGAATCAGGGCAGGTTTTGTGTGTGTGTGTGTGTGTGTGTGTGTGTGTGTGTGTGTGTGTGTGTGTGTGTGCGTGTGTGTGTGCGTGTGTGTGTGGTAGTAAAAGTCAAAGTCCTGCATTGTAAATGTAATGTAAGTATCATCAGGAAAATGTACTTAAAGTAATAAAAGCAAAAGTACTCAATGCAGAAAAATCCTCACATGGTCTAATCATTTCAGCTGGACTCTTAGGCCTGTACATTGTACTGCATGTGTGTGTGTGTGTGTGTGTGTGTGTGTGTGTGTGTGTGTGTGTGCGTGCGTGTTGGCCTACAGACAAAGGCTGTACAGTGGTCGGAGTGGTGACAAATGGGTGCAAGAGCCTGCATTGTATCTAACAGGAGGAATAATCATCCAGGATTGGACCCAATGATTCAGCATCAGATCTCTAAGATTAAGAAGAACATCTAAGGTGTCTGGGAATTATGAAAAAAGAGAAAGAAAGAAGAAAAAAAGGTGGTGACTTTCAGAGAGAAGGAAGCGAGTGTTCGGCGGTGAACTTTGGGCACATTGTGCCTCGCTATCGCCAGGATCTCACTATTTCCTGAAACAAGCAGGGAAGAATTTAAAGAATCAGTATCCATTTCAAAGGCCGATTGAGGTTAGAGTTTTTATAATATGCCGGAGAAATTATTCTGAATGTGTAAGGTCATTTTTCTTCTTGGTCAGAGGTCAAACGTGGAGTTTTATTTCTCGGAAAGAAAAAAATAAAACTGGGAGATAGAGTGCAACGTCTACACCACGATGGATTCACATGGTGCAGTGTCCCCAGATTTACCCTCTTACGATTTTCTTTTTCTTTTGTGTCTTGCAAATGGAGTGATGGTGGTGTTGAGCGTGTGCTGCACTATGAATGTTTTTTTTAAATTTTTTTTTATCGTTACCGCGATATCAACTGGCGCAATAAACACATCGAAAGACTGCGACACATCGCGGAAGACTCAGGGATTTTTTGGTGTTAGTTAGAAAATATCAGCAGAAAACGGCACTTTAAAATGTAACTCATTCTTTTTTTAGTGGTGCCTTTTTTATTCAATTCAATGTTCAATTTGTTCAATAAAGGAACATTGGAAATGGGGTGCCCGGGAGCCCTAGTGGTAGAGCGCGCGCCCATGTGTAGAGGCTCTGTCTCTCGACGCAGAGACCGCAGGTTCAATTCCGACCTGTGGCACTTTCCTGCATGTCATTCACCCTTTCTCTCCCTTTTCATGTCTGAGCTGTCACAAAAACAAAGGCCAAAAAATAATCCTTACATTTTTTTTTTTAAGGATTATTTTTTGGCCTTTGATTGTTGTTTGTACAAAAAAATCTTGGAAATGATTTTCTTTCATTTGGTTGAAATTCAACAAGCCATTTGTTGTATTTTAGCAGAATACTGAAAGCAGCAGAAATGCAGAACTCTTTAGTATATGTTTATTTATCGCAAGTAATATTGTTATCGGGATATTCAACAACGTTATCGCATATTTTCTTCATATCGTGCAGCCTTGGTTGGGGGGGGGGTCTGGTAGCGACATCCCAGGCAGCTGGGTACAGTAACCTATTACTCAAAGGCAAAATGTCAGTATATCAAGGCCATTACTTTTGAACCCCGGGGCCCTCCTTCATTAGGATGTTACAGAAATAGTTTAGCCAAGAGAAAATGGGGTTGGGGTGCAATCTCAACACTTCATTTCTTTTTTTCCATCTGAGGCAGCCAGCGACAGGACACACTGTCCATCTGCCTAATGCAACAGAAAAAATACTAGTCCTCTCGCTCGTGCCTTTCACTTATTTCTTCCTCTGCAAAAGGCAACAACCTTCAAGGATAAATGCAAATGTCACTTGAGCATGTTAAAGGTCTGAATTGGCACAGATATGCACAAGAGATGAGCACTGTGCTCCGGCAGTGTGCCTGCATGCCCCCTCCTCCTCCTCCTCCTCCTCTTCCTCTTCCTCCTCCAGCCCCCCTCCAACCCCCCCCCCTGCAGCCGCCCATTTCTCTTTCCATGAACTCTATCTAGTCGGAGGCTGGAGGACAAACGCAGTCTTTTTTTAGAGAGCATTATTTACAAATAGCAAATACCGTACATCTCAGAGAGATAGCAATCTGTTTGGATTTTGTCTGCAAATTAGGAAAACAAATACAGATACTAAATAAAGACAGATTTTGACAGTCTGTATATATGTGTATATATATATATATAGCTCTGCACATGGCAAAGATTCGCATTGTGTGCATTGAGGCTCACTGGCAAACTACCCTGCCAAACTGATCAAACACAGACAGTAAATTGTGTCTGTTGATATTCTTATTCCTTCCCCTGGCATCTCCTTATCCCACCCTGGCAGCAGATGAGAGAGAGAAGACCTCTGTAATTTAAGTCATCCTCCATTTCACATTTCAAATTAGCCTCACAATAAAGTCTTCTATCCGGCTGACCTGAAAATCTCACACCCCTGTCAAAGGAGCAGAGCAGACCGGGCCGATTGTTGCTATGGACGACTATCTGAAATGGGAATCAGATTAACCCTTCCTTAGATCTCCAGACTGGAGCCATCTCTTATTCAGCAGCGAGAGGCCTCTCCGCCGTCCCTCTGAGCCTCTGGGAATTCATGATATTCCAGCTGCTCTTAATGTAGCCAACAGGGACAACACACCACATTAACTAGACATCTTCCCTCTGTTAGAGATCATGAGACATTTGTTAAAAAAAAAAAAAAATAAATAAATAAAGAAAATACAAAAAAATTATTACAGCAATCTAATTCTCATTATTGCTGAGATACAACTTTTTAAAATTCGGACTATGGGTGTTTTTGTATTTTAATCGTTAATTAGCACTAGTTTCTTTGCTTCTTTTTTGTTGGAGACAGAGCAGCAACAAGCCATGACAGTTTCTCAGTGCAGATTTACATAATGCATCGATGGTGACAATGGTGGCCTATGTGCATTGTAAGCATGCTGCATGTACCAGACGTCACGCAGACAAAGAAATGCAGAAAAAGCAAGTGCACACAACATATTTTGGGATTAAGACACGGTGGCATCAATGCGGCGAGGAGCGTCTGCAAATGCAAATGAAAACATTTGTACAACCGGATCAGTTGGCCTGAGTGGCCGAGGCCAGAAGAAATGCAGATTGACAGGCAGAAAATTTAGATTTCCCTGGAGCGAGGAGGCGTGTAATAAATAGAAACAAACTCCTCTTCTACCTAACAATCACACAAGCAGGGGATGTGACGTATGGAAGCTCTTTCCTGTCCAAAACAGAATACTGAGGGGAGTTCCTATAATATGCGGATATCTATTGGACAGTTAAATAGGTCAGTTACAAAAACAAACAAATCTGTGCATATGCATGTAAACAAGTGGATAATCCCCCTTTTTTTTTAAAAAGAATATATTCCTATTTTTAAACATCACATGTTTAGGTGTTTTTAATAGATATTCAAATAAAGAGATATTACAAATAAGTAACTATTTGTTCTGTTTATGGAGATACAGTGTTTAATATCAGTTTACAGACTATCATCCCTGAAAACCCCTCCTCTGGCCTTCCTGTCTGTGTAGTGTATTATGGTTTATCCACCCTCTGCCTTCACTCCAGTGGTTCCAATACTCTGCCGGTATTTTTATTATTATTTTTTCTGAGCTCTGTTACCGTTCCTCGTGTAAGAGATACAGTGACCAAAACAGTGTAGTCAGCGAGGAAGTGATTACAAACTGATGCTCCAAATTCGCTATAAAATGAAAATCAATATTTCCACAAGTTGCTGCAACATAAAAGATAACCTTCATTGATTTTTCGAGACTTAGGCCTCTGTGATATGATCTAATATAAATTTTCAGCCGCACGGATTTGGATCAGAGCGGTAGCAGGGGCTGAACGATAAGTTCCGTGCACATCTCTCAGAGTTGGATTTTCCCCCCCCCCCTCCCCTTCTCCTTTTTCCCCCCTCTTCCAAGGCAGGGCTGTGCTATTTATAATTGGCCCTGTGAGAGCAGAAAAAGCTTCTATCAGGAATCTGTTCTAATTTTTATTACGGAGAAGCTAAAGCCTGTTCCAGATAATTTGGAAATTTCAGGGGAATTGTGATAGAGCTGATGGCACAGCCGGACTGACTCCAGAAAGGAGCTAACCTGTAATAGCCTCTGTGGCTGCGCTGATTAAATGTTGCCATAGATGAAAGACCTGCCATCACCGCAATAAATTAACCAATCACACAAATCCCAAGTCGCTACTAATCCCTCCTTGATACCATGATCCTCTGATCAGCTGAAGGAGGTGAAGAAGAAAGTGGCTTGTGACACTCAGCCTTCCCTCTAACTCCCTGCTTCCCTGTGTAAACAACAAGCTAATGATATCACCGCTGACCATTTCACCACCACTGGCGACTCTTAACCCGCTTCATGGTCGGGGCAGGTGAAATCGATACAAACCTTGGTGGGAATGATTATTTTCCTCATGGCTTTTTTTTTCTCTCCCCCCCCCCGCTCCCTCCACCAAGGTCACTGACTGGCACTGTATCCGTCTTGATCCCACAGCTGCAGGATTTAGACAACTGACAGATCAAAACCACTCCGTCTGAATATCTCCACACAGTCATTGCCTTTTTATACATCCCGCTTTCAACACCCACTCGGTATGAAGGAGTGCCATTTTGAAAAAAATAAATAAAAAAAACACCATTCAAATAATGCTTCTAACTAGGACTGCATGGGCGATGTGGAGAAAAGAAGATATCAGGATTTTTTTAAATCAAGGACCTCGATGTCGGTATTGCGACGATATTGTACGGTTGACTACTGGTGATTTAACTCAAATATTTACACAATGAGATTTTTGATAAATAATCATCAGTAATGTGGATGTAATGACTAAGTGGGTAAAGGCAAATAACAGAACAGTTACAACAGTCTGGTAAGTTCAGAAAATGACTGTAATGCAGCCTTTAAAACCAGGAAAAGACAACACTTATGCCATATTACGATATTACGATATCCAAAATCTAAGACGATATCTAGTCTCATATCACGATATCGATATAATATCTACATATTGCCCAGCCCTATTACTAACAGCTTTTTAATGATTTTTTCCCCTTTTCTGCCAATAAAACCCCACAATTTAACGTGAATCAAAGATAAATAAACAGTACATCTCACTTTCTCTCCCCTACTTTACATTTGACCCTGTGTTAGCATTGCATTTAGATGTCCAAAGCATTTTTTCCTTTTCAGAGGATCCTCAGTCCAAACATAACAAAAAAACAAAAAAACAAGCTTATGTATGGGTTATGTCAAGTTTATATGTTCTCTGTTTCTAACATGGGAGTGAGGATAAAGGATTTGTACCTGTTTTACCAGTCAGTTTACAGCAGACAGCACACTCACACCTTGATAACGTCCATTGCAATTAGTTGTTCACTGCGATGAAACAAATTGCATGTGGTCAACTGGAAATTTCATTAAGGGAGATTTTCCTCTAGCCCTCGTTATCGCTCTGCGTATTAATATTTTCTTAGCCTCAAGGATGGATGGGTTGCAAGGGGTCTTTTTTTGTTGAATAAAACAACCAACGACCAAACCTCACAGTCTGTGTTCTCCCACTACTATCCATGCTCGGGGGAAAGCTGTGCATATGCTTAGTTAGGTGCTGCATGTTTTTCATTTTGCACCCTGAAATAAGATCCTCGAACAAAATCCTACATAGAGTGAGAAATACCTTCATTTCTAAAGTCTGCTTTTGTGTCATTTCTCTCCTCTTCTAAATGGCCATGGTTACATCTGCTGAAATGAAAAGATACCTACATACGCCTTTCATCCCCCCCCCCCCTCTCTCCCTCTCTCTAAGGCTATAGCATCTGCTATTGGGAGACTAAATAACAGAAATATGCAGGAATTGCACACTAATTCCCTTTAGAGATAGATCTTGGCTGGTGCCCTGTCATAAATCAGAGAATTTCGATATGAAATGAGGCAAGCTGCTCTAATCATTTCTGCATTTCAAATTGGATCACTGGCTCAATCGCTTGCCTTTTTAAACTGCTTGCCTAAGAGCAAATGTGAGGTGGGAGATAATTCAGCTGAAATCTCTGCCTGCTCTGTGCAGCAGTTAGTTTACTGCTTGAGTGCAAGAGAATGCTTTTTTCTTCCCTTAGCCCATCTTTCTCTTTTCAACTTTGTTAAATTGACTTTTCATTTTAAAATCGATTAAATTGAGAGAGTCACCGCTGTTCCCGGAATCTTTAAAGGGACACCCATCACTGTGCGCATGTGCCTTTATTTGGCTGCTGCTATCATGGCGGCGCTATGGGGAATAAATATTTTCTCATTTAAATCACCTTTTATCCTGCTGACCGGACTGTAAGCATCAAAGTTCATGTGCTGCATTAGTCATTACTTATTTCACTCCATTGAAATGCTCACAGTGCTCGTATTCACATTGACTATGGGTGGTATTGCATGTTGATTGTATGTTCAGTTGCATGAATAATAATAATAATAATAATAATAATAATAATAATAATAATAATAATAATAATAAGGCAGACTAACGATTGGCTGCACAATGTTGATTAATAATTTAGCATTGCTTAATAAGAGTTTACCAAACTCAAAAGATCGTATATGCTACTGGCACTCAACAGTTTTAAGTAAACAGAACGTCTTAACAAATTTTAAGTTGACAGTACTTATTCCAAATAATTCATTTGAGCATTCAGGTTTACAGTGATTTTTTTTCCTTCTTCTTTTGTTATACATTCCTTTGTTTATTTTTAAACTGAATATTCCGCTCACTTAATCAGGGAGGAGAAGAGAGAAGAATAGAGGTTCAGAAGGAGGGGGCACTTTATGCTCTGTACTCCATTCTTCAAGACCTTCGGGCGCAGTGAGGTGCTCCAACTCTAAAGCCAAACAGTTTAGTGTAAGCTGTACCTGCCCTGAAGACAAGCAACCTCTTTCCCCACCCCTGCCACCTTTCCCTTCCATATTTTTCTTTTCGCTTTTCATTTCCTTTCCTATCTTCTCCTTTCCAATCACTCCCTTTGCTTTGATTTCCTTTCCTTCCTCTCCTTTCCTTTCCTATTCATTCTTTTGCTATTCCTTTCCTCTCTTCTCTTCTCCTCTCCTTGTCTTTCCTTTCCTCCTCTCATCTCCTATCCTCTCTCATCTGTCCTTTTCTTTTCCTTTACTATTTGTACATCACCCGCACCACTCTCCACCGATCGAGTCAAAACTTCCTTTCCTTCCGCAGCCCTTCAGCATCAAACAACAATGTCCTGCACTTTCTTTGTAGTGGGGAATGTTTAATTCAACTTTACAAGTAAATGCGTGAGTGTTTCCGTAACTATGTATAATGTCCCGAGAACTATTTGAAGTAGTAAACAAGAGAAAGCTGAATTTGTAATGCATATGCTCCAGGACTTAATCATATCTTGGAGGTAGAGTGCACACATATTTATATATATATATATACACACGTGCACTTCTTGTGTTTGGCTTTGGTCAGGGGACGGAACAGCCCTGTCGCTTCACTACTCACTGTTTGAATTACTCAAAATTTCCCATTTGAATTCAATTGAGAAGGACTTGTTTGATCTTTTGCATGTAAGTTAGGGCTGACTCCCCGAGCAGTGCGAAGCTGTGTGAGAGAACATAATAGGGAACCCCAAGCCAGTAATGTTCACCTGTATGGATATTACCATGGCCCCTCGGGGTCAAGGTGGCAGGTGGCATATTCTCTGGACAGAACCTCTCTTTCTGTGCCGGGACATAAACATAGGGGGTTTCTTCAAAGAGGAAGAAAAGGGAACTCAAGAGTCAATCAGTCAGTGGGGTCACAACAAATCCCTGCTCTCATAACCACACATGAAGACTGGGATCAGTCAGAGGCAGCAAATATAGACAAACAATAAAATAGTAGGCATGATGCGCGAATAAAGCCCCTGACTTTAGATAAACCTCTGTGCCCTCCTTTAGGTATTGGATTTTAATATTCTTTTGAACTCCCCTCTCCTCTCTGGTGGAGTTATTCGTTTTATGATGCATTAGAATAGCATCTACTGTATGTGATTTTATATTTCAGGAGACTCTCTCGGCCTGTGCATCCAGAAACTGAGCTCTATCCTCAACATGTACAGAATCGTAATTACAACAAACAAGTGCCAAGTAGAAGAAATTCAAAAATGATTTGAGGCAAAGAACAAAGAGAAGAAACACAAAAAAATGCACCGCACATGCAACTTTGTTCTAATGACACACTGAACTGGTGTCGTTTCTGTACTTGAATAGAATTTTCTTGTATCTGTATTTTTCTTTGTTATTTACATTTACATTTCCGAGATAAAAATGTATCCTTTTACTCCGATACATTTCCCCTAAACATTTTCGTTACTCGTTTTCTTGCAAGAAATGTTTACCTACGTTGGAGTGAAAGATTCTTCCTCGCAATTTGAAAAGAGTCTGCGTCTGTTTTTCTCTTTGTTGATATCGGACTGTGCATTGGATGTTTTAGAAGGTGTAGAAACCTTGGTTATTTTCCTTTACTATAAGGAAGCCACATTAAAGTTCCTAAGCAAAGTTTTTTTTAAATGTTCCAATAATTAAAGGTGCCGTAGGTAGGATTGTGAAGATCCAGGAAACAAATTTTTTTAACATCGACAACTTCTCAGCCCCTCCCCCCTTTCCGCTAAAGCCCAAAACGGTCTCCTAAGCCCCTCCCCCCACAAGGGAGAATGAATGCGTGTGTATGAGCAGTGATTGATACGCAGTTAGACACCCCCCCTGGCCGTGATTGGTGCATCTGAACAAGGAGCTGTGGATTTTTACAAATCTCGCTACAGGCTGTAAGTGGAGCCAGAGGAGCTGGATTTATTTTAAATGACCTGCTTCATGTAGTCCTACTGGAACATAGGGTCAGTTTCAGCAAATATGGCAGAAAGGTAGTTTTATAAGGCTTACCTACTGCTCCTTTAAGTACAGTAAATATCAGAACATAACTTTTGATACTTAAGAACAGTACATATCAGATACTTTAAGACTTTTACTCAAGTAATGTTCTACAAGGTGACTTTAACTACTACCAAAGTCATTTTCTGGTAAGGTACTTGTACTTTTACTCAAGTATTGCTTTCAAGTACTTTATTCAAGACTGCACTGAACAAAGGTATCTGTGATTTGCATAGCACCTGATCATCTGCATACTGCCGTGCAGTGTTCAATAGTTTGATCCCTGGGTGCACTTTAGAGAAATGGGGTCTGGCTAAATCCAGCGTGAAAGACCAACAATATTTACACCAAGTTAAGTAAATAAGATAAAGATGGCGAACTTGCCCCTCACTAAATGCATTAGACGTGAACTCTCTTATCAGAGTCTCAGCACACTAGCTGTTAAAAGATGGGTTTCTCGAGCTGGAAGTAGTCTTTGTTACCCAATTAGTTTGCAGACGACCCCGTGTTATAATATTCCTGCTTTGACAGCCTCACACACACCCATCTAATGAGGTGCTGCCGGACCACCAGGGAGCCAAAAAACACTGTCCAGACCTTCATCTCCTCCAAGCACCTATCAGCTTTCTTATCTTCAATGCTAACCTTTCTTATTTTTTGACCAGAAGACTTGACTTGTTCTGTTTGCATGTTCATCCGTCCGGAGTCATTTTGACAGGGCTTTGTCTTTTGTAGGCCCCCAAGCTAACTAGGCTGAGGATCAGAGGGCGAAGGCCAGGACAGCGAGACTAATCAAGACCTACCAGAGGGGTTTTTCCTCCCTGTAGGGTGGCCGTTAAAGATGGTCCGATGCCATTTTTTGCTTCCCCATACCGATTCCGATAACTGAACTTGCGTTTCGGCCGATGCCGACTACTGATCCGATACTAGCCATATACTAGTCATATATTTTATTATGTTTTAACAGCTGTATACTATTATCCCTGTTTGGATGTGATTTCTATTTTTGTTGTTCGGCCTGGCTCTAGTTAAACTTTTTTGTGAAACATGAACAAACACAAACAATAAAAGCCGTCAAACAGTCTTTTATTATCCAGTTTGACAGTCAGTCTTAATGGAAAAATAACTTAAAAGTAGATTTTCTTCAGCGCCAAATTACGTGGTATCAGATCGGTGCATAAACTCCAGTATTTTCCGATACCGAAACCAGCATTTTAGGCAGTATCAGAGGCTTTTCTGATGCTGGTATCAGAACATCTCTAGTGGCCGTACTTTTCTCTGAAGGAGGTGAAGCAACTTCTTCACCTCCCCCGCCAATGTGTCCAAGAGGAAAGGGGTAAGAAAAATTGCTGAATTTCTAAGCGTGACAATGCTTATGTAGAACAGAGGTGGAAGAAGTATTCAGATCCTTTACTTAAGTGAAAGTACGAACACCACAATGTAAAAATACTCTGTTACAAGTAAAAGGCCTGTATTGAAAATGTATGTACAAGTATGTAAATATCATCAGGAAAATTTGATTTACTAGAATTGTTGGGTCCATGTAAATTATAGAGTGTGGTCTAGACCTACTCTATCTGTAAAGTGTCTTGAGATAACTCTTGTTATGATTTGATACTATGAATAAAATTGAATTGAATTGAAAATGTACTTAAAGTATTAAAAGTACCCAATGCAGAAAAATACTCACATTTTAGAAACTGGACAGTTCTGTCAATCAACTAATTGTCTAATATTTTCAGCTGTACTTGTAGGTCTATATATTGTTGGGTAGTTTCATTTATAATAAAACATCGTATTTAATAAACTCCATGTGTTTTGTGTGCAGAAATCTTAATGTGTAAAGTAACTAGTAACTAAAGCTGTCAGATGAATGTAGTGGAGTAAAAGTACAATATATCTCTCTGAAATGTAGCGAAGTAGAAAGTGGCATGAAAAGAAAAGACTCAAGTAAAGTACAAGTACCTCAACATTTGTACTTAAGTACAGTACTTACGTAAATGTAGTTAGTTACATTCCACCACTGATATATAAAGCTCTTTGCTATAATTTCTTTTAATCGCGATTAATCTCTGAAGTTCTTTAGTTAATCGCGATTAATCGCATATGTTATCACATGATTAAAATTCTATTATTTTGCATTTCAGAACAGTTTTTAAGTACATATTAACAATCGAAAGCAATTCTTACCAGTGGATCTTGATTGGGAATCAAATGAATGCAAAGAAAGTGACTTTATGAACTTGATTTTAAGATTTGTAATTATTTATTTACTGTAAACAAAAGAAAAATGTGTGAATCTGTCATTATTGCACAATTCCTCCAAGTACCTAACTAAAAAACTAAAAATCCCTATCCTTACTAGAGTCAATATAGTGTTTAGTAACTCCTAAATAATGTTGATTCCTCACTGACGTCCAGTGATCACCGGTTAATGAGCAGCTCATTTCTGCACAAGTCCGTGTTAACACAGCCCATCTCCACTCTTACCCGGCGACAGAGAAACAGGCTGGATAGTCCGGTACACCGTTGTTTCCACAACAACAAACACACAGCAGTCTCTGAACTTGCGTAGGGAATTTCGTTGAAGTTGGATGTAGTCCAGTTTTTGTCTAATGAGCGGACACTTGCAAGCAGGATTGATGGAACAGGTGGCCGGCTAGCGTTAGCTTTCCACCTAGCTAGGTTATACTCCAGCCCCAGTTCGCGTTTCACCGCTGAGGATGTCCCCCCGTGATCGCCTGCTCCGGCCGCTGCCTGCTGCAGCTGCTGCTGCCCGCTACGGTGGCTGCAGCTGCTGCTGCTCGCTCCGGCCACCGCTGCTGCCCGCTGGTCAAACTAACCTGTACAGCAACCTCTTATTTCCGAACATCTCTCCCTCGCGCCCCGAGTGCCGGTGGTCTAGCATCACGTTAACTGTACTACTATGCTTAGCTCCGTAGGTGGTAGCTCAAGCTTGACGTGCTTCGGTGATATTTTAATTCGGCTTTACACAACGTGCATATGGCCTTCGACTTGTCTACGAGCCGCCTGGGAGTTTTGGAAAATAAAAAGCTCCATTCAGAGTTATTGCTGCTGTCTTTCTCCATCATGCCTGCAGCCTGCAGCAGCAGGATGTGATACGAGGAAGTGGCAGCTTGATGATAAGTAACGGTGCTGCAAAGGGTCAAAATAGTAGCCTGTTAGGCACGACGCAAAGCCGAGTGAAGTGTAAAATAAATTAATAAATGCCGGCATGCGATTAATGCGATAAAAAAATTTTTATCGCATCTCGTCGGCCCTTAATCGCATCGCGATTAACGCGTTAACGCTGACAGCCCTATAAATAATACATGATTTTGGAGATGTTTTAAAGTGCTCATTTACTCACTTTCTAACAAGCGGCAAAACAGGGAGATCTCAAACTTTAAATCTTAAAAACGTACTTCAAAAGAGATAATAAGGACATCAGCTTTATATTTCCACAATCACAGCTAATAGAGGATACTGGTCAGCCATCTACAACTACCACTAAACATCACTCTGAACTCACTTTGTGCTGGAATACCAAGAGGACAATCAGGGGCTGGCAAATGGAAACAATCAAGGATTATCTGCACCACTTTTCAAGAAAGTTGTTTCAACATATCACAAGCACAGCCATGACAGTGACAGATGGCAAAGCAGCTGGCACTACTCAACTTTGTTTCACTTTTCTTTCTCTTTCCCTCTTCTTCTTCTATTTCTTCCTCTTGCGCCTTTGCTGCACTACAGGTCTGTTGTGTGTAGGATAATCATTCATTTGGAAGGACATATCGCGTACTGTAAAACAAGGCAATATGTGTTAAGCAAGGGAGTTCTTCTGAGCTTGACTATTGTTGCCTGTCAGACCAACATTCTGTACAGACTGAAACCTAGCTTTGCTTATTAGTTTTGTAAGGTAGGTTGTTCTTAAGCTGTGACTTAAGAACCATCTGCCCAAATCATTCAAATTCACAAAACTTGAGATAAGTGTGTAAGTGCTAGTGTGTGACTTGTTTAAGTGTTATGCTATCCCAAATGGAACAGTTGTTCATGAATCTTAATGTTCGTATCAAGCTGTTTGTGCGTGTTTACGACATACAGCAAGCATAAGCATGCAGATACTACATCTCATCAGTGTGACAGTTTGCTATCCAGACTGTCGCTCCCTGATGGGCCGCGGACAGACAGCAAACGCCCAGAGAGTTGGGATTGGGACAGGGACACCCAGCTCACTCTCAAGCCCTGCGGGTGTAAAGAGTGGCCTCGCCAGGACCTGGAGCCTCACTGGGGCTTTGTCAGCCATCAACGGCCCATGCTCGGCTGCTCCTGAGCAATGGCTGAACCCACGGCAGCAGGAAGACAGCTGCCTGTCTGTCCACTACAGTAGAATGGCTACGTCTTCAGTGTCTGAGAGGATGCGGCCGTGTCATTACAGCGACAGTAGTTTGATTAGATTTTTTTTTATCTATCTGGAACAGTCAACGGTAGGTTGTAAAAGAAGAAAAGAAAAAAAAATCAGATGAAAACATAAAGATAAAACACAAACTTAGACAGATCAATCCGATTTCACCCATAAAAAAAAGAAGGGATATGTCCGAGAAGGAGCAGGAATAATCGATATGAGGAAAATATGCAATATGCGATAATGTTGTTGAATATCGCGATAACGATATTTCTCGCGATACCTAAACAGATATTAAAGTGTACTCAGTTCTGCATTTCTGCTGCTTTCAGTATTCTGCTAAAATACAACAAATGGCTTGTTGAATTTAAAACAAATGAAAGGAAGTCTTTTTTTTTTTTTAAACATTCTTTTAAAGACAAATTATATTAAATATAAAAGGCATCACTAAAAAAGAGAATGACTTTTCTACTGATATTGTCTTCTATCTTCTATCCTGACATGTCACAGCCTTTCACAATGTGTACATTGCGCCAGTTGATATTGCGATGATGATAAAAAAAAAAAAAAACGACATGTTATGCAGCCCTACATGTTATTACAGAAAAAAGTTAATATTTCTATAGTGTGAAATCTGCTGAATAATGTGTATTATATAAATAAGGAAGGAAGGCATTTTTAGCAGTTGTAAATGATATCAGAAATTAAAATTCTAACAAATGATGTTGTGTTTCCAACATATGATAACAGAAGCTGCATTTTCACAATAACAAATCTGTGTGCAACCAAATCAGATTTGGATAGAAATCCGCAGCACAAGACATTACTTCAGGGCATAAAACAGGAAGAAAGGCAGTGGTGGAAGACATATTCAGATCCTTTACTTAAGTAAACGTAACAATGCAATGATGCAAATAAATTAATATTAATATTTACAAGTTACAGTCCTGCATTCAAAATCCTTCCTAAGCACAGAAGTAATATCAGCTCAATATACACAAAGCGTCAAAGTAAAAGTACTCATTCTGCAGAAGAATTGCCATTCTGAGTCTTATTATGATTTACTACATTACAAGGTTTAAATTAAAACTTTACAATTACATTGTATTTAAAAAGGTCATAACTAGTAACTATAGCTGTCTGATTTATGTAGCAATACACACAGTGTAGTGATATTTCCTTCCGAAATAAAAGTGTAAAGTAACATAAAGGTGCTTTTAATTTGGAGAAAGTAAACGTGGTAGAGGAGTGAAAGTACATTAAAAATGTTTAATTTGTTTATCTTGTATTTTAAGGGGATAAAGAGAAAAGCTTTGATCCTTGTGATCATGCAGGAACATGGACTTCATTTTGAGAAAATACTGCCACTATCACTGGTTTAAGTTTCAGAACCATCAGCTGTGATTATAAGAAGAAAATAATGTATTCGTACATACTAGTGTGACACTGACTACTCAAAATACCCAACATTAAATACTGAATGATGCTTCAAATGGTCCCCATCTTTATATTTGTGTGGATCTAGTCACTGTATCCTTGGCATGTTGGAGGAAACCATGCAGCCATTACAGGGAGCACAAAGCAAATCAGTGAGTCCTGCTCTGCTTATCAGGGGACCTGCCATATCAGTTTGGGTAGTTGTGTTGTGATGTAAGGACAGCAAAATGTCAGGTTCACTTGTAGATCAAGTCAACCATGCATTATCTCTCAAACAGTGGAGCTCGGCTGTGGCCATAATAGCTCTGACTAGCTGACTGACTGACTGCTTCACAGCTAATACATGGAGCTGTGGGTGGCAATGACTTCCAGCCATGCACACAGAAACTTGGGAAATAAATGTATATAAGCAATACAGAGAGAGTTTTTTTTCTTGCCGTAGCCTGCAATCCATTATCAAGCTGACTCACAAACATACATCAATATCATGTTGATCTGTGTTAAAAAGCCCAGATTTAAAGGGCTACTTCAGTGGCATTTGCTTTGATGTTTCCCTCTTTTAATGTATAAGAACATGAAAACCACCGATAATGCCATCGATAAATATATATGGATGACACTGAGCAAGGGAAAGCAGGCCAGATAATTAGCATTTTACCCATCTGAAGAGACCCCAGCCCTGATATTGGTTTAAACCCAAGAAATAATTGATGCATGCAATCACAAATTGGTTCTCCGCCTAAAATTTGGGCCCATTATTTCATTAGATGAAGCCACATTCTTTGTGCCAAAATTATTTGTGTGTCCAACACAGAAATTCAAATCCTGTTAGTCCTGATAATGTCTGGCGTTTGCAAACCGTATCCAAGACAGTGTGACTTACAGATAGAAAGCACCGGCCACCTTTAAATGCAAACATAAATCAAAAGTGTTTCAAACTCTTGTTTTTTTTAGTTCAATGGTGTGTTTGTGTATGTGCGTTTGCATGGATATTTCAGGATGTGCATGTGTGTGTGTGTGTGTGTGTGTGTGTGTGTGTGTGTGTGTGTGTGTGTGTGTGTGTGTCATTTTGTAGCTATGCAACAGAGAGGTCCTATCCTGGGGTGCCTTCTTGCATATGTAATTGGATGTTACTGTAAATAATTGCCTGGGCATGTGCCAGTGTGATGATGGTGATGATTTGTGTGTGTGTCGGCTCATGTGTGACTGTATGTGTGTAGAACATGTGTGCATCATTCTGTACGTATGTGTGTGTGTGTGTGTGTGTGTGTGTGTGTGTGTGTGTGTGTGTGTGTGTGTGTGTGTGTGTGTGTGCGAGTGCATCTGCCCCATCCGTACTCCACTCTCAAGTCCCACTGATTCTCCTTTCCAGCCATGTTGAATCCTCTTTTCCTTATCAGGCGAGCCCAGGCCTGCATCAGGCTCTCCTTGCTATGACAGAGGCTACAACAATAGGCCTGCGATACCGCTGCTTAGCGCTGCGTTTCGGAGGGGAAACCTGCCACGGGCGCAGATTAACTACAACACACACACGCACACACACACACACAAAATAGATTGCAGCCTCCAAAACAAAACATTTTTCAGAATGCCTCCTCTTGATTAATGAAGCAATGACAAGAAGAAAAATATAATTTCTGAAACAGAAAAATCTGCCACCACTTGTTAAAGTTTAGGGGTAGCTAACAATAAACATATTGGAGGGAGAGGGTGGGCAAAAAAGGGGTGAGATAAATGGCTTGAGTGATGGTCTGAATAATTTCTGGAGCATTTTTTTGGGTTGCACAGGCCCATATTCCTACCCTTGTACTAAATTACACAATAATCACACTCCATCAGTTGACAGCCTCTGCCTCTCTCTCTGTCCCAGGTGAAAATTAGGACAGTATCTTGACATTTTCGCTCTTCTGTAGTCTACAAGCTAAAGCTCTCTGTTCACAGCCAAAAACAGCAACACAGTCTGCGCACGCACGCTGAGGCGCTCGCGCATGCCCTCCCACACATGCACAGAAACTACAGTGTGACCCAAAACACACACACTCAAGTGCACACACAGTACATTCAAAGACGCAGACACATTGTGCACATGTGCAAGCACACGGGCTTTTAATAGCTATGTTCTCATGCACACTTCAGCTAAAATATGAATTATTTACCCTCCTTCATTGTGAGAACACTAGTAGATTAACAAATAATTCATCAAGGGTTCATTTTCTGTCTTAAACAATTCCAAACAACATCATTTGTGTTTTACTTAAACACACTACATATTCCATCTAGCAAACATACAGCTTGACACAGTATTATTATGACTATGATGACTTTGGATTCAAAGGTAATAAAAATGATTTCATGTTAAGACTGAATTGGTTATTATACTTTATTAGCCTATAGCGCTTGTTGACTTATATTTTGCCCTTGCAACCTTCCAAATCCTTGCCTTTGTTTCAGGAGATTACAGAAGT
This sequence comes from Sander vitreus, assembly GCF_031162955.1. NCBI lineage: Eukaryota > Metazoa > Chordata > Actinopteri > Perciformes > Percidae > Sander > Sander vitreus. The sequence goes on along the minus strand of NC_135860.1, from coordinate 31,452,983 downwards.
AGATTTGTTTCATCGTGAACCTATGCTCACAGCAAATGTAGCTCATACACAACAAGAACATTAAGATACACAATAAAATAAAAAAAAATATTGCCTGGTAGATCTTAATCTGGAATTAAGCAGGTCTTATGCTTTACAATTATCATGTCATTCGCACGTAAAGGCCCTCAAAACACTTACAGACCAGAATTCTATTGAATCCAGGCTCATTACAGTGCACCTTGACTAAGCCCCAGTAATTAGCATTGGTAAGGCATTGTACAAGAGGCGGCAACACCCTCATCAACACACATTTACAACAGAGCTCTAAATCTGCTGCTCATTAATAGCTCGCCTCCCAATCAATTATTAACACCTACAATGGAGGCCAGGCTCACCGGGGCCAGGCCTCTTACTCCAGGCAAAGCGTGGGCCACCTTCTCCTCCCGGTTCTGTCCAGCATGGGTAATTACCGCTTTTAAAGACACCTGCTACTCAATAGCTTCGACCCAGACTGTTAATTTAGCCCCCTCGATTGCAGACATTTATGTCTGAGTGTCACTATTAATTTGCGTTAATTTGGAGCGTGTGAGGAAGCCGGGCGGAGGCGTTGTCGGCAGCCGGCTGAATGTGCTCGTCGCTCACCTGCGCCGGCGCTGCGGCTGTAATTGGAGTCTAATGGTCTGATTGATCAGTGAGAGAAGTGAGGGATGAGACGGCGCTCTGGCAGCTCCATCAGTCAGACAGAGAGGAGAGGAGAGGACGAGGACGAGGAACAGAGCAGAGGAAGCGACTGCATAGCACCACAACCACAACTCTTGGCTCCTTCCATTATTTCTAGATGTTTTCTGCTCTCTTGTTTTTTTGTCTTGCTGCCTGTTACTTGCTTTGAGCCCCCACCTCTTTGCCTCACTTGGGCAAAGTGCTCTAACCCGGTCCAGTTACTCAGTTTTCATTTGAGACTCTCTGGTCTTCTGTTTCTCCGATTTAGGCCCGGTTTGCTGACTTAGCAACATCTCGTTCTGCTGTTGTCTTCAAGAAATATTACATGTGGAAACTATGTGGGAAAAATGTATTAAGTGTATTCATTATTTAGTCTATACATGATCTTAGAATGGTAAAGAATGCATACAAATACCACAGTTTGGCCAGGAGTATGAGCTGCCCAATACGGCGCAATGTGATTGTGTTGACAGCTCTGCAACAGCAATAACTATAACTCCAGTGCCTCATGCCAAGCTGAGCCCCTGGGGTCTACAGACCTGCCACGGCCGACCCATCAGCTGTGAAATCTGCTTTCCTCCTTGATAAACGGTCGAGATGTGACCCTATCTCTGTCCTGCAGATGCCCAGATTTCCTGTCATGCTTTTTCCCCTCTGTTTTTTCCTGCTTCCTCTCTCTCTCTCTCTCTCTCTCTCTCTCTCTCTCTCTCTCTCTCTCTCCCCCGTCTCTCTCTTTTCATTCTTTCTTTTTTTAAGCTTTATACCTCTCTTTCCAGGCCTGTCTGGACAACTGCATGTAACGCTCTATTCACTGGTCTTTCTCAGCATCATCCATCACTCCGGTCAGCCACTGAGGCCTGTCGACCGCCAGCAGCCAGCCCACATCGGCTCCCACGCCACAGCACATACAGCTAGGCTATAGCCAGTAACCCCCCCCCCAATCCACCAGCCGGACCTTACACACTCAGCTCCTAAACGGCGCTGCTCGTGCCCAAAGTGCTGCTCACGTCCACTTTAATGCAAAGGCTGCTTAAATTCACTGTATTTTCATTATTTAGTGTAAAGCCACTTTAAGGAGACATTACACTCAAGTCCCTCTCTGGGCGTGATGCCAAGGATTGAAAAACGGACCTATGCACCGTATGCGGCGGCTCGAGCAAAAATAGCCTGACCTCTAAAAAGTCATATCTTAAATGACGTGCGCGGATGAAGGGATAAAATATGTTTGATTTCAGAGAGGGCATATCAATATCTCACCAGCGGGTCATGTGTTTCAGGCATTGGGAGAGGTGTCACTCCTGCCATTTACCTGGCTGCCTTCGGGTAATTCATTCACCTCTGTGGTTTCGAAAAAATCTAAGAGAGTAAAAGGAGATTTAATAGTATGTGGAGGTCACACTTCATAAGAATGACTGAGAGTGCCTCCTAGCTGAGGTACAGACCCATGAAGGAATGAGCCTTTATTTCTACCTCAAACGCTTTCTCCCGCTACTGACCCTGCTCTGCAGCTCTGGCTGCCCTGACATGCATCAAAACTAGCCGCCTTTTTTCCTTCTTCTTCTTTATTCTCTCCTCTCTCTCACATTTATTATTTCAACTTTTCCCTCTTTCCCTCTCCAGGTGAGGCGTCAGGGTTTCTCCCTGTCTCGATGTGTCAGTGTTTGAAGATTTGCACAACTCACTCGCCTCCCACTGAAATAACTGAGATAAATGCAGCAACACATTAACGATGCTGCCAGTGGCTGCATGTTTAACAAGGCAACAGCTCCATAACTAGAGGTTGGATTTAAAAAAAATAAAACTATGCTACTGTAAATGAGATGATTCCCTCATGGTGTGCAAAAAAAAACAAAAAACAACTACAACTGGCATTTTCTGGCTCATGCAAGCATCTAAGAAACAAAAGTAAAAAAGAAGGCTCAATAAAACAAAACATGCCAGTTGGGTTGACCTAGCCTTTAATGAGAGATAGTGAGAAGCTGCTAACAGCCAGTTCCCCATTCGAGAGATGAAACTTAGGAGAGGAGGAGGGCAAGCAGCAAAGCATTGAGAGGGCACCCAGGAGAATAGACACACATGAGATCCTTAAAGGCAATATGCCAAAGCTTCTTCCTCGGCTTTTAATTGCGAGGGAGGTTTGACATATTCCGTAACCCCTCCACAGCCTATTACAGGTGATGACCAGCACCTGCTTGCTTAAAAAAAAAAAACCTGAGGAAAGTAGTGATGAATTCCTCAGAGGGCAGTTAGTTAACAACGTATCACTCTTGCCAAGAGCAACAATCAGTTTATGCATCTAGTTCAGCAGGTGGTGTGAGGAATCGGTAAAGTCTGCATCTGTGAGAAGCACCAAACAAGCATTCACTGTACATGACATCACTTGGTGAGTCTGCTGGGTCATTTTTAGGGGACCGTTGAAGGTTGGCATTGGACGCCTTTCAGGGAAATTAATGCAGAGATTGCTGGAGAAATATATGGAGTGTTTTACTTTGGAAGGCAACTTGAGGTGTTGCTCTGTCAAATCACTTTTCCGCCCAAGGATAACTGGCTTTACCCTGAGAGAAGCCATATTTCATGGCTATAATACGGCCTGAGTTATTGAAAGCCACTGATGACTTCAAAACCATGAGTGGAGCTTAGAAAACAGTCAAAACTGCTCGGAAAAAATGATTTAATAAAGTTATGCGTCTAAGGAATCTAGGAAAAACGTCGGGGAGGGCCTCTGAGTCCAAAATCCTCATGGACTTTTCCTTATGTTTCTTAACAGGATGAGTGTGAGCTTGGTTACAATTTTAATAGGAATTTCTTAATTAATCCGAATGCAGAATGGAATGTCAAACCCATGGAGGGTTTGTCACTCCAGCAGAGCAGCAGGTCAACACAAGCCTCTGCTGGGATCTTTGAAACAAGTGATATAGAGCTGCTGCGTGCAGGGTAACATCAAAAATCATGGATTGGAACTTCATTCAGTTGAGCCTGGACTGAGCTCAAAATCCACCAATTAATGTGTTTTGTCATAAAATATGCAGATTAAATGGTTAAAACGGATGCACTTCAAAGGCTTTGTTGGGAGGCAGTTGGATCCCGAAAGAGCCACCTCAATAGGTTTGAATGTCAGGGGAATAGACATTAATATGGTCTTTAGATGGTGGACGTTCTGGTAATCGCGTTGCCATGGCTGCTAAAGTCAAAGTTTGAACAAATAAAGCTCACTTTAGTCCAAACAACAAACACTTTTTTAAAACCTGGACCCTATTTTCCTATGTTTTTGTGTCTAAGTGACTGATGGGAACAACAATTTTTGACATTGGTGCAGTAATAAACGAGATCACTGCAGTCGGCAGTGGTGAAACAAGCTACAATGTAATGTAATAGGACAATAGCCCAGCTTGTATTATTAACACACCTGTTAAGTGTGTGTATGTCAAGTGCTCGTTTTGCCACTGACAGGCTCAGATTAATATTCTAAATTGGAATTCTGCCAAATTCCAAGATTCCAATTTAGAAACATTGCAAAGATTCAAACAATGCTTTGACACTAAAATGACCAAACATGTCTTCATTCTGTCTCATATTGATTATTGCAATGCAATTTTCACTTGCTTTCATTCAGTTTTGTACAGCTTGTACACAATACGGGGGTCAAATAATTACACCTGTTTTAGCTTTTTTACTCTGGCTGCCTGTTTAAACGCTGCTAACGTATAACACATTGCATGACCAGGCACTGAGCTACATTGCTTAACTGTTAAGTCCGTACTAACCTGACCTTAGATCCTCTAGAAATAGCCTCTTAGCCACAGTTGAAGCTAAAGACAAGCGGGGATCGGCTACTTTCTGGTAAGGCCCCAAAACTCGGAAAGGATGTGCCGGAAAAGATTTGTTTAGCTGAGTCTGGGTCCTCTTACTGAAGCTGAATTATTATATCTAGTCATTTCTATACTGAAAAATACTTTGCGCATCTACAACGTGAGACAGGTGCGTCAGAGAGGGACAAGCAGGTCAAAAGTTGTAAAGAAAACTCCCGCACACTGTCTAATTTGTAAAAAATATATAAAGTTTAATAATAGGCAACGTTTTGGTACTGGACCATCGTCAGGAAAAGGACTCTTTGTGTTTATTGTTATATTTTTCCTCTATTTATCTATTAATGGATAAGGTACCAGCAGGTTTTGGAAATATGCCTAAATATGAATGCTCTACATATTTTTGTTGTGTGGATTCATTATACAGAAATCGACATCCATCTACTATAGATCTACTATCTATCTACTATAGATTGCTCTGGTATGATATATATATATATATATATATATATATATATATATATATATATTTTATGGTTACTATAGAGGGGTTGTATTGAAGTTTAAGCTCAATAGTAATGGATATGTGAATGAATGTTATGAACCTCCTACAAAAGATGGCTTCTCATGATGTAACACCATTTGCCTGAAGATGGTCTAGTACCGAAACGTTGTCTATTATCAAACTTTATTTATTTTTTGCAAGTTAGACAGTGTTCGGGAGTTTTCTTTGCATCTAGTCATTTCAGTCTTGTTGTGGTTGGCTAATATTACAGTGGTACCCTAATATTAGGAAAGATGCAGTAGTTGACCAAAACAAGGACATACCAGTGCAGTGCTGTCAGTGTTCATCTCGATCTTCCCATCGAAGGGTCCCCATGTTGTCCCCACAGGGAGCTGCTGCCGGCTGTGGATCCGACGCTCGCCATCTTTAAGGAACCCATCCAGCTCTCCTAAAAGACACACCAAAGCAGTCAGCCATATAGTGCTCTATTTAGCACACAGGTTCCACATCAAATCACGCTGACGTTCATTCATTGTCCTTTCCCCTCAACCCCTACATGTGCGATCGCGTTATTGCCTCGGAGTCCCGCAGTGAACAGTGAAGGTTAAAGCCAAGCTTTTTCAAAATGGATAAGCAAATCAAGCGAGCACCCATCTGATGGTGTTCCTCAAACACATGGCGCGCTAACCTTACTTGAAAGGTGTCTTGTGTTGAGATAATCTCTGTGAGACAGCGCAGGCTTGCTGGCTGGCGAGAGCAGCTAGTGGCAGGCCTATTTCTGTTGCTCCAGGAAGACTGGGCCCTTGTTAGTGCTGTGCAGAGCTCCAGTTAATTAACAGTGAAACCGGATAGCACGGTTAGAACTACCGGTGCTCACCTCCCTGTCACCCCTGCCCACTATCTTATCTCCTAGATTCAGTGTACTTTTTCGGGATGGTGATTAATCAAATAGTTATGATAAACCCCATGGCAGGACGTGACATAGTTTACCAGAGAGGACGTTTCCCTCTGTGTGCGTGTGTGCGTGTGTGTGTCGCAAAGGGAAAGTTCTCAACTGTACATTTCCGACTGCCGGTTGCCTTGACAACCCTGATAAGTCGTGTTAAAGGAAATGTGGTGATTCAGACATCTGTAGCTACAAGTTCTATCTGATTTTATAAACTTTGTCGACACAAGAAGTTCCACAAACTCAAACAAAGGACGTTTTTATCAGGACTGAGTCCTGTTTTAGGCTTTCATTATGTGTGACCGTTTGATCGTTGGACTGATCTCTGGGAGGTCAGAGAAATCTGGGCCAGCTACAGAACATCATTATTCTGAGATCTTCCAACAGAAGGACTGACACTTTAGCAGGAAGCCAACCTGCCGACTATAAATTATCTAGCCAGGCCAAATAATCTTAATGTATTATTATTCAAACAAACTCTACATGAGTTGTTAACATTGTGTCTTTTAACCTATTTGTTCACACATGTGGCTAATAGTTATTCAGGGCATTCGGTTCATGCTGAATGGGCTGAAGTGATCACTGAACTTTCTGATGCGTGTGTGGTATAATGACCTATTCAGCCCTGTTCTACTGTGTAAATATCAGCCGTGTATCTGCAGCACGCTATTGTGTCCGTTTGTTGTGCTAATATGGAAATGTGCGCTTATGTGCGCCTTTGCATGCATAAACATATTCGGAACATCAGGCTAGTCTTATTACCCGCTACAAACAACGCCTTGCTGATCATATACAGTACTTCATCGGTGGTGGTCACTACAATAAAAAGCTAAATGTCACTCATAATAAAAAAATCCCTTCAACTCTTTGTTAGGTAGATACAAACCACGACCAAACCGTGCAAAACCAACACATGGTCTAAACATTAAGTTATATTTTTTAGAGGAAATACAGACACAGTTTTGGAGTAATCCAAAAAATTTGATAATCTGGAGAGCGTTATCTCATTCTTTCTTTCACTCTGTCTCCCCTCCCGTGTGCCTGCTGTTGCATGCTGTCTTCCTGGTGCTGCAGTGGAAGGTGGGTAAGCTCATTACAGAGAAATAATTAAACATTGGTGCACAGCTGGTCGTCATCACTGAGAGCAACAGCCACTGCTTGATGCATTCTGTTTGTCCTCAGATAAGACCCACGGCCTTTAACCGCTTGGATGCAAGTTCCTGTTTAGCCCCGCTTGACAAACAGCACAAGCCATCCCCAGCCAACGATTCTGATTCCTTTTCTTTTACCCTTTTCTTTCTTTTTATGGGTGGGATGCTTGGAGTAAAAAGGGGGTAATGGGTAGTGTAGGTGTAAGAAGAGGGGGGAAAACGGGGCTACGATTCAATTTGTGCAGTTTGTGGTCCATCGTGTTTGGGTGCCAGTTGTGTGCATCTCACACCAAATGTTGCCTGAGGACCTTGGCTCACAGATGGCTTGTCACATCTGTTGCAGATACTGGTGGAAGATCTCCACAAAAACACCCGTGGAAGAATAATGAGTTCCCTTCATGCACTGTCTCTATGTTCTCTATGAGCATTTATATGACAGGTTTAGTAATATTGCAAAAAATATACTGACAGATGTGTTCTGTTACCAACTGGGCTACTGGCAATTTTATAATTATGGCTGCAACAACTTTTGATGTCATAGTGATAATTTCATTTCATAAAGCCCCAAAATCCCAACTCTAGTACGAATGAATGTTGTGCAAATACAGAAGTCACAGTGTTTAACCCGTCAAACTGCAAACGACAGACTGAACCAAGAGGAAAGCTCATGATGGGCTATGAAGAGGTTTAACGAACCCAGCGCCTGTTTTCTGTCTTCAACGCTTCTCATCATCCAATTCTCAAATGCCACACACTTGGCAAAACAGAGCTCATGATGTGGCTCAAGATCCGTACCCCCTTTCCTCCGAATCCCAACCAACCCCTCTCCGCCACCTTCACCCTCTGCACCCCCTCAACCACCGCCTACCCCCTATGGCCCCACCCCCTTCTTCGATAAGATCATCATCTGTCGCTAGACTCTAGGGTCTGTTCCTGCACTCCACAGATACTTGGCAGACCAATGAATGTCCCTTTGTGTGGAGAGATCCTCCTCGGATAGCACCCAAGATGCTCCACGCTGGCATCTGTTTGTTTTTTTAATGTGCGTGTGTGTGTCCTGTCTTTCTTTTCTGTTATGGTTTAGAGGAATAGGGAACCTCATCTCTCCCTTCAATGGCATATGACTGCATACTAATGAGTTTCTCAGTGGCAGGGTGCCAGCCTAGTATGATTTAAAGAATAAATGGGCATAGAATGTTGACAGACAGGGACCCTAAAAGAGGTGACCTACCACTTTTTACTTTTAAATAATTTTATTAGATGTAATAAAACCCACTCAACAAACCATAAAATACAATTTTCCCACTGGTTTTGGGTTGAAAAAGTGGTCATCACATGTATTTCTTTTGTACCTCCATCCATCCATCCATCTTCATCCGCTTATCCGGGGTCGGGAAGCGATGTATTTTTTTTGTACCTCGTCATTCATTATTAGCTATATGATGTTTATGCTGATTGATTTATTCAAACCCAGGACATGTTTTGTATGGCTGCAACATACAATCCAATGGAAAAATTCTATGTAGATGATTTTTGTGCATCATTTTATACACATTTCCCCGAAAGTTTGGTATTTTGGACATAGATGGAATCTTTGGAAACATTCAGATCTCCACTGGGTTTTGACACTATGTCCTGTAGATCTGAACAAATATAAAGGATATAGGATCAAGTTGATAGCAACGCTGTGTTTTTCATTTTTAAAAGGTAAAAAACACTTGTCTTTTAATCAAAATGCTATAATTTCCAAGCAGGTTTGATTTAAGACTGCAACTGAAATATTCCTGAAGTCTAAGCCTGCATTTTCTTAATGTAATTTCTGGCCCGGAGTAAGTTCTCTGCTAATGGTCAGAGATGATAAATTACATCATCAACCTGCTACTGTAGATTAACATTTGTTAAAGCAATGGATCTGTTCGAGCTATTTTCAACATGAATTTAACTTCTCTAACTAGTTCAAAGAACCAAGTTCAAGGAAAAAATAAAATAAAAACCTTGATTGCTGACCGAGCTCATGGTTTACTTACAGCTTTTTCCAGTTATCTTAAGCATATTACAAGTAAGGGCGGATGTTATGGGGAAACAAAGAAGGACAAGAGTAGAGACAAGTGGGAAAATATGCCTGAGCTTCAAAAGGCAGACTATCCCCTTTTGATATCCTTTGAATCAAAGCAAATAAATGTCTGCTGTTCAAAGTTCAATAACCTGTGCGTGGCAATTCACAGATGTCCTACTGAATCCCAGTCATCTCCACTGACAGGCTGTGTTATAGAGCTAGCAAATGGGCTATAAATTAATATACCATGAGAGAGGCATATGGGGTGAAATGGAATGTACTGTATCGGTTCAACAAAAGGTGCCACATCTTTAAAGCAGATATGTGATATGAAATTTTACAACTGAAGGAGAAATGTCACAGAGCTTTGATAAGAGAGCGATGAACTTTCTCCCCCCCCCTATTATCAGGGTCCCAGTGAGCAAAATGCATCATTTATAACCTACAGCCCACACTATTATCTCTGAGAAAGACGCTTGTTTTAAAACAGTGAAGGACCCCCCACCACCAGCAGCGCCCCCTCATCTCCTCCTCACCCTCCCCACCCTCCTCCAACCCGCCCTCACCCGCCTAGATGTGGCTGCTTCTGGCCCTGAACAGCAGGTTGACCGTTTGCTGGAGAGCAAGTTTCCAGGCAACCACATGAGTTTGGCCACATGGGGAGGAGGGGGGTGGGGTGATTTAGTAGCGGGATTCACCCCTTCAGGTCAAGCTTGTTTTCAGGCTATGGAGGGCTTGGGGGGAAAGAGTTAAACAAGCCAAAAGGATTAGGGCATTTTAGCTGTGACACTCTACACGGGCTGAGCAGGGGGTGGGGGTGGAGGGGTCCCTTTGGATGGAGGACTCCCACACCGTTGTTGTAGAAGGACCCAGTAATGCCTGCAAAGTATTGTTTTCAAAGACACAGCTAGCAATACAGGTGTTTCAGCCCCATTGCCAGACAAGTATATTAATAAATAAATTTCTAGTTGAGAGTAAGAGCGATACCACTCTGTCCCTTTAATTCCTAGCTACAGCTAGCAGCTGGTTAGCTTATTTTAGCATAATGACTGGAAACAGGGGGAAACAGCTAGAGTAGCCCTGACCAGACATAAAGTCAGCTCTAAAGCTCACTAATTAAGTAAATCTCTCTCTTTTATTTATTTATTTCCTACAAAAACCAAAGTATAAAAATGATAATCTGCCTTTTTACAGGTTACGTAGTAAACCGTTTCTTGTCTCTGAGCAGTAACTTGCTAGATTATCTGCTGGTTGCCTAGCAATGGCTCCTAGCAAGAAATATTTTGGCACATAACCCTCCAAAAATGGGGGATTGTTTTGGTTTTACACTGCAGTTATTGTACATGCCAAAATTTAGCATGTCAATTAGTAAGCTTTGATGGTGCTGGTGGAGCTAACTGTTTCCCGTTTCCTGTTTCCAGTCTTTGTGCTAAGCTAACCTAACTGGCTGCTGGCTGTGGCCTTATATTTAACGGGCAGATAAGAGAGTGGTATCGATCTTCTCATCTAACTCTCTGCCAGAGAGCAAACACTATTCCTTTAATGAAAAGGCAAACCTTATTTGCAGGTGTGTGACCAGACTGTGACGTGCTCAGACGCGCTACATGCCCATCCACCTCGACCTCAACACACTTGCTTTTGGCCTCGTTACATATTCGGCACACTGCATTGGCAAAGAACGTAGGTAGTGGACGGAAATCGGGAGGCGTGGAATCGTCCAATATGGACGTCATTCCTATGGATACTGGACTCAGTGTTTATGGGGAACCCACGAACTTACCGTGCCAATGACATTGAATTTGAACTTCAGTAATTCAAGTGATAAAGAACTGAGAAAGTTTAGCTGCACATACACAAACACTAACTCACACACTAGAACTTGGTCCTGCAGTACATTACCAACACACACTGATTGGTGTCATTGAACAATTGAAATATACAGGCTGTGAAGCACTCCGTTCCATCAAAAGCCTGGCGAAGTTAGCAGCAGGCTCGCTGACAACAATCTCTGAGACATCCATCTTTTGAGAAGCACTGCAATTTCTATTGATAGCATGTAAAGGGAGACAGCAAAACCTAAAGAATGACTGTCCTCACACCGAGATATCACCATATCGCCGACAACATCTAGAGGACACACACCACTCCTGCTGGAATCGGATCGTTTTAAATGCTTTTCTTAAAATTTCAAAACCATCACAAGGACATTACTCCACCTGAGTGTGTCAGGATGAATGAGTAATTGATGGTTTGTGCGTTGGGAATACATGTATTGAAGACAGATGGATAACAGGGCTAAGAAGGCAAGACTTGAGCTGCAAAAGGAAGTTGCTGTTTTGCCTGTTTAGTGTTGTCATAAATAGAGTGTGTGAAACACAGCATGACATGAAATAGTTATATTTGGAAAAAAATATAGGTAGAGATTGGTTTGGAAAAATATGTATATCTAAAGTGACAACTTTTTTTTAGCAAGGAACACAAGTGAACATTGCTACCTCCAGGTCTTGGTATTCGGCAGTTAATTCAGGAAGAGACTATTTTTAAAGTGCTCCTGAATCTCCTCCCATGTCAATTACCAGGCTGCAACTTCCCCTGGGTAACGGGGAATTCTGTTTTTTTTTTTCCTGGGTGACCTAGTTGTCTTTTGTGAGTAGGTTTTAGCCGGAGCAGTTTGACAGTCAACAGATAAGATGGATTAAGCTTCTTTTTTTTCATCCAGTTTTGATGTGAACAGCGTAAAAGCGGGTTAAATCATTGAGTTTCAGGAGTATTTTTAAATGCCTGGAGATAGTGCGATAAAGGAGCTAAACCTAAGACTTGGGCCGGGAAGGTCAAGGTTGGGGCTTTGGAGAGCGGCTACCGGACGACGCGGGCCAGATCTCGGCTTTCTCACAGCGAGCCGAGCACCGCAGCCGAGCCCACCTCTCATCACTCCCAGAAAAGATACACGAAAGGAGTGAAACAAAATCCAGCGAGAGCTCGACGTGCGGCATCAAAGAGCAGCGCACCCTTGCCTTGTGTGGGTGCCTGTGTGTGTGTGTGTAAGTAAGCATGGGTGTGTGTGTGTATGTGTATGTGTGTGTGTGTGTGTGTGTAGAGGGGTTGTTTAGTTCCTCTTTGCGTGCACGCATGAATGAGATGGGAGTGTGTGGGTGTGTGTGTGTGTGTGTGTGGGTGTGTGTGTGTGTGTTTTGTGCCTGCCTGTGTCTGTGTGTACACTGTAAAATATCGTTCCTCCATGAGCAACTAGCTTCATAATTATGTTTTGATTATTTGCGAGTGCTAAAATAAAACAGCAATTAATCTGTTGATGTAAGACAGAAAATAGAAACGTATGACGTACATATTAAACAACCCAGTTCGCAAAATCACATTTCGAGAATATCATGTGTACAACAGCCCCCCGCCACCCCCAACCACCTCCATCACCTCCCTCTTCCCGCCTCCCCACCCCCCCCACCCCGAACCTGATCTGAGGCGTGCTTAACATGCACATAGGAGCTGACAGCCGTACAATCACGTGAAGCAGCTCAGCCAATCCTGAATTCATTTGAATGTTTAAGCCACGCGGTGATGAAGCCACTTGAGCATAAGAAAAGGTGAAGAGGCGACAGAAAAAAGAAACAAATCAAAATGATACACCGGGTCAAACGGCTGCGTGTAACATGTTTGTTTATCGCATGTCGCATCTGGCCAACACTGAGAGGTTTTTTCAGTTTGAAACATTTCTGAGGGGACATATTTAGACACATTTTGTGGACGTCTATTCCCCCACTGCTCCTCATGTCGGTGACAGGGGAGAGTAATCCTATACACAGGCTGCTATTGTGAAATGAGAAACTAGCCTCCTTCACTGCCAGAGACCAGATGCACCTCTCCCTCTCTCCCTCTCTCCCTCTCTCTCTCTCTCTGTCTCTCTGTCTCTCTCTCTCTCTCTCTGTCCTAATCTGTAAACGACTTAAAGGAGCCTTATCTCCGGGCTCTTCTGCTTCATTTCATGCTTGATTTACTTTAATTTGTCTGATAGGGCACAAGGATTTGGAAATGGCCCATCTTTCGGTGGAAAATGTTCTGATTTTTCTCCGGCATTGTTATGTGGAGGTTTTTGACTTTTCTCTCCCCCGCTCTCTCCCTCTCTCACTCCTCCTCCTCCCCTTTCTTCCATCTCCATCTCTTTCCAACTCTCCCTCTTCCTCTCTCTCTTTCTTTCTCTCTCCATCATCTCTACTTCTTTTTTTTTTCTCTTGTAGAGCGGGTGGGGGGTTTCGGGGAGGATCTCGCTCCAGTGCAACAGTCTGTTTGAGTGCATTCAGATTTGAGCTAACACCGCAGAAACAAGTTTTCCATGAGGTGTGATTTTGTGATGGGCGACGGAGACGCTGGAGCCGCGTTTGCCTTTCAGATTCCACATTGGGCGCAGAGCAGCCAAGTGCTTCAAACCACAAAGATCTTATGTTTAAGTTAAGAGACGACTGGCCCCTCCAGTTTAGCAAGTGGTTGAGCGGCTGGTGCTGATAAAGTTGCTCCACAATGAGGGACAGGGACGAGCGACATGTCTACAGATGTCTCGAGTTCTTTTTTCTGCTGGCGGAACTCAAATACTTGCATGGCTTGTCTGGCTGCTCCCGTCACCAAGACATCCTCCCCCCCATACACACACTTCTTTTTAGTGACTGAATGACAGTAGAGGCAGTGAGCTATGATTAGAGAAGCCCATATCTTACCAGATCCTGAATAATCTCCATCCCTTCCCACCAATGAGCCAGGCACAGAGGCGGCACAAAAAGCCAGAGAAAAAAAGAGAAAAGGGGGAATGGGCAGAGCTGTCCTGTGTGTGTGTGTGTGTACAGAGATGTCTTATAGTTCCACTGGCCTCCTCTACACACTCACTGTGGCCACTGAAAGGCAAAGGAAAAAATCTAAATCCATTCAACTGGAGTCAGTGTGGCTAACCTGAACAGCGGTGTAGTCATAATCAAAGAGCATTTAACATTCAAATCTGTGAAGGAAAAAGCGAAAAAGCGAGACCTCCCACATGAATTGGAGGTCTGTATTAAACAATTAAAGTAATCAACTGCTAGTAATGTGTGATTTCAATTTCCCACACAAAACTGACATGAAACGTCACTAACCACGCCTCCAAACACAATGTGCATTAATACATGGTTAACCACGCACACACACACACACACACACACACACACACACACACACACACACACACACATACAAACACACAGAGGAAGAAACAGGGAGACCATTGAAATTCATCTCACAGCCTGAATTTACTTAACTGCGGGTCTGTGTGTGGTGATAAACGGAGTGATGATCCGGCAACACGTCTTTATCCATGCTTTGCTTTAATTAACGGCGGCTTGTTTGTTGAAAAGATGATTAATATGCCAATGAAAATTGCATAATTGAATACCACAACACCCCGCACAATCAGGGAGGAACATGCCATTTTTTTTTTATTAACTTTTTATTATCATTATTATTACTATTATTTGGTATTTTAATTCACTTGACAAGCGGGGCCCACCCCCCACCACCCCTAAACAGAAAAAAAGAAGGAGGTGGAATTGGCGTGACCAGCGGGCCAAGCTGGGCCCAGCTGGGCCCAGCTGTTCATCACCAATGAGAGGCCGTCACACTGTTCCGATATCAATACCTATCAGTGTGAAGGCTGTACATGAGTGTGTGTGTGTGTGTGTGTGTGTGTGTGTGTGAGAGAGTAAAAGAGTAGGGGGTTGGGGGTTTGGGGAGAGATATGGCTTGGATGGGACTGAGTGCATTCCTATGGCCAAACAATAATGTGAAGACACCAAACGAAATGGAAGTAAAACAGTCATGTATATGAAACTAAGAACTATCTAAAGCACTTGCATACCGATCTGGAAGGGAAAAAAGCAAATTCCATGCATGAAAAAGAACTACAAACCAGACTCGCTCAAATATACTCTGTAGTTTTTTTTTTTGTTTGTTTAAAAGGCCAAAAGAAATGAAAATCCCCACATGCGAGGAAGTTTCACTTGAGCAATCCAGAGTTTACCCAGCATTACATCCCCTAGCGCTGCTTGCACGAGTGTCTCCATGTTAATGCTAAATACACACATCAAATATTCAACCAATTACAATGATACCTCTTAGGAAAACGTGTGCAGCTACAGCGCCTGGGAGGGTAAGCATTGCAGAACAAACATATACAGAGAGCTAAAGAAAGACACGATGGGTGTCAAGTCCCTGGGGGCAGAAACGGCACCACCAGCCGCGCTTTAAGTCAGCCTCATATTTAGCAGCGGCTCTCGTTTGCTTCTCAGTTCTTTGGTCTTTGTCGGCGTGATAAAGTAATCGCAGTGAAAAGACGACATTGTAAGTGGACACAAATTCAGCTGAAATGTGGACAAAATGGTTGGAAGTGAATCATCTTATTAAAGGGCATTCTCAGGGTGCCACATCCCACGTATCCACACACAACTAGAAACCAAATATGGTGACATCTTCCTCAGATGATAAGACCAGTGATTGCATTTTGCCCTGTTTTAGATTATATAACTAACAACCATGAAGTTCCTCCATAAAGCCTCTTAGTATAGCGGATCAGTGACTAAATTTGCATCAAGACGATGCAGCATACAAGTACAGTGATTTGTCTAATCTCTTGTTGCATATTTCATCATCATAATCACACATTGTGAATTTGTGAAGAAGAAAAAAATATATGTGTG
This sequence comes from Sander vitreus, assembly GCF_031162955.1. Classification (NCBI taxonomy): domain Eukaryota; kingdom Metazoa; phylum Chordata; class Actinopteri; order Perciformes; family Percidae; genus Sander; species Sander vitreus. Next base: position 31,437,089 of record NC_135860.1, on the reverse strand, counting down.
TGGCGATGGGGGTCGGGGGGTGTTTTCTCCACACACAGGTGATGCATATGGTAAAGAGCCTTCATCGGCAATCTCTTAAGAAATGAATGTATTTGGAAAAAGGCGGTGTTTACACATAGCTCCTTTGATTGCAATTTAATGTTATATCACTCAGGGCCCAGATCTCACAGAGAGGCTGATGATGGACTTTCATCATCAGTATCAGCAATCTCAGTGTCATTCATGTTTTGTGAGACTTGTCTGACGACTTTGAATAAACCCCTGGAGGAGCGAGATGAAACCTCCCTTTTTCTGAGAGAGAATTGCCATGATGCACGTCCAAATTTCTTGATTACAAGACGAAGGGGAGAGAGAGGAAAAAAAAAATAAAACCTCGAATGAAAGCCTGCGCTGAAAGTTTTCAGTTTGCTGATATAACAGTCAAGTGTGTCTATAAGTCTACTTAAAACGCTTAGGTATCAGTGGAGACAGCTGCGACACCCTCGTCTTATGATTCTGTCGAGACAGTACACTATCAAACCTTTCATACCGTTCCCAAGCTACATTTCCGGTGACAAAAGCTTTGCGAAAGCCTCCTGAAGGATTCATCTATATCCTAATATTTCCAATCCAATTTAACTGGAGCAGCCGGAGTGGTCTGAGTACTAGTTTACCAATCTTTGCTTTCCAAGACTCTCTGTGCTGAAGGCTTGAGGGGTTCAATCAATGGCGCTTTGATCTCGGCTGGAACCATAATTATTTAACATTGTTACAAGGATTTCTCTAATCCATCCTACCATTAAATCCCTTTTACACCCTCATCTTCTGCAGCCTAATCTGCATCTGGGTGCTCCGTTTGTCTCCCTCTCTCATTTCGGCTCGCCCCTCCTTCCTTGACGACACCCTGACTTTATAATGGACTTGGGTGCTGAGTTAGAAAATGCCTTGTTTACTGAGAGCAACCTGACTGAACTGCGCTCAAATGGACTGTCGCTGTGCAAGAATGAAAACGTTTCTTTCTCTGTATTTGTGCTGGAGTTTGGGTCTGTTAACTTTCTTTTCAGTTGGGGCCGAATGTTGAAAAGCTTCTGCGACTAAAAATGCAAAAATATGAACTGTTGTAGTACAATTAAACAGAATTGAAAGTGAATTGAATCTTCTCCATAAAGACCCAATAACTTTGTCACCTTTGTTTTAGGCATTTTCCACCTTTTCCTCTCGATAAGAACTTTCTCTACATGAACTGAGCGAATTTCAAAGTTCAGGTGACCAAAAGGTTTAATCCCATCTGTTTATTTTGCTGATCACTTTGACTCCCAACCAAAAGGGCCCAGTGTCCTCTTGCAAATATTTGCGTGTCTGTGTTTCACCATGATATAAATAGCAGCACGGGCAAGCGCAAACATTTGTTGAGGCACCTGCCACAGTATCGTGGCCATCTGGTCCTCCAATTCTCCTAGCATGACATATGTGCATTAAACCTGAAATGGTTATTGTTTTTCCTTGGAGACTGGAAGAAGACGGATCGGCCACAGACCCTTCTGGGTTGGCTGGAGTCAAAAATGAAACTCGAGAGTTTTTACATCTGAGTGAAGCTGTGTTTTTCAGCCTGTGCATGTTTGATGTCTTGAAAAGGAAAGGAAGGGGTTGGATAAAAAAAAAAATGGATATGGGTGGGGGGGCTCTCTTTGCTCATGCTCCGTCTGTGTCTGACCGGCAGGTAGATTCTCAGATGGCCACTCCTTCCTGGCCCTGCCTCGCCCTGGCCAATGCCCAGCTGGCACCGGGAACAGAGCATGCTGGGCCGCACCGGCCGTCAGGGACAGCCAGGAGAAGAGATTTGTGGACAAGGTGATCACATGGCTTCTGTTACCTCTCTGTCACACTCACCTCCTCCTTCTCTACCTCCACCTTTGCTGTGTGCCTTATTTTACGTGTATTTGCTTCAATGTCTTACATCCCGATGTCACCTCTATTTATGATGCAACAATACACAATTACTTGGCGTTAGTAGTTAAAGAGTAAAAGTGAACCAATGTGGGATTTAGAACACCTTAACTGCAAACTGACTGACAGCTACTCTCCATAGTTAGGTTTTTAAAAACGTATCTGCACTTTTATTACTATTGATATTATCGCTGGAAAGCACCCCAAGGTTTATGTAAGGGATTTGTTTTTGTGACTTTAAGACATGCTTTCATGTTGTTTTACATGTTGTCTATAATGTTCTTTGTGTTGAAGGGGCACTCCAGCAACTTAATATTGCACTTCCATAAAGTTGGGGGACTGAATGGTCAGAATCAAAACAGCAGAGCCCGAGGTATAGTATAGTATAGGTCAAGCCCCTGCAACACTGGAGCCTACGTTTCCTATAATGCAACTCAATCACATCTAATTAGAGCCTTCCTGCTTGTGAAATGTCCATGTCTTTTCAAAGTTCATGCCCCCCAGTTTGTACAAGTTGTGGCCCAAGCTCAAAATAGTTTAATTATAATAACATAACCCTGATGACATCATCAGAGTTCTTTTCTTTAGACTTTGGAAAGCTCCCCCCAGAGCCAAAAAAACATTTACAGGGTGAGTGGCCGTGTCCCTTTAATAATGTTTCATGGGGTAGATCTAACTCTAGAACCAGCTGAGTTTATACTGGTTGAGATCCCAGACGATACAGATCTAAATAACCTATTACAACCAAAACCTAGACATATTTGCTGTTGATCACTAAGAAGATGTGTTATGTTGTCAGCCCCCAACTGTCCAACAATGGAGGGAAGCGGTCAAAAAGTGTTTATTTGATGGGAAGTATAACAGCCAAACTTCAACTAAGGACTGATGTTTTCAACATTAGCAAAGACTGATTAAGGACAAGAACTTCTCTGTAATCTCATTGGAGGGGAGGAGTTACACTGGTGTTGTCTCCATGTAATTAGATGTGACTGTGATGGCGTATATGTGCATGTATAGTGATGTTACAGTCTACAGTGGCAAACTAATTGAGAGTCCCCTAACCTTCATTTCTTTAATCTCCAGAGTTTCCCAACAGGCATATGAGGCAGTGTCTGCTAAACATATGGGTGATTGCATATTGGTTATAATGTGACGAAATGGGTGTCTATGTCTGATATGCCTCTATAAATAGAATCTGAATAAGATAGGCTGATGCTTACATTTGCTATGTGATGTTTTTTTTTTTTTATGTATTATGATTGCACATGGAAAAAGAAGTTAACTGCAAAAATTTAAATAATTTTTCATTATTTATTTGAAGACAAATTTCCACATCGGTGCACAAGGAAGTTGTATTGCATTGTCTTCTGTACCTATTGTGAGAAATGTTCATGACGACTTGATTCACCTGGAACGCCGGCTAACACTGCTACTAATAAACATGCAGAGTATATTCATCTGTACGTGCATTACAATTAATTCAGGTTTAGTGCTTTACAACCGGTGTAGTGTTCACCAGTTGTATATGCAATCAGCCAGGCTTCATTATATAATTGGCGGAAAATACAGACTGGAATATGTGCAGTTAAAGGCCAGTAGACATTTTAATTTTGCTTTGGATATTCATTAGTTATAGAATAGAAGTTTATAAAAGTGAATTAACATGACTGAATGCCTCACTGAAACAAATGGTATCTTGCAGGAAATGGCAGTGATCATAAATTACAGCGCTCTTAACGAACCCTGGATTTTCCTGACTTTCATAAGGGGGTGTAGTTTACATGAGCACGCATTTAGATAAGGCTGAGAACAAGTTCATTAGCAGAGTTAGCTAGCTAACGCACACCACTCCCAATTAGCCTAGAGGAGAGCGAGTGGGATGAGAGAGACAGAGTCAGATTCCTATCACCGCCAGTCCATGAAAATGAATAGAATAGCACGACATGTTATCTCCCAAAATCAGCGGCTGATTGCGAAACACCCGTGACGAGAAATGAACACGAGACAGAAGATCAGTGCGCAGATTTGCTTAAGGACATACTTGTAGAGACGAGGGGGAGAGAAAGGGAACTCGCTGGGTGTTCCACATCAGAGAGCCAGCACTCTGCACAGCAGAGAAGAGGCAGCTATCAGATTAATAGTGAGTCATTCTGTACGCTCCTCTGCTGTTACAGGCAGAAAGACAATCAGAGAACAGGGGGCAATCGCGGACAGCACTTGACAGGAGTTACTAAAGTGGAGATGAAATGCAGGGACAAAAAAAAAAGTTCAATTACAGGATGTAGATTGTAAAGGCTTTTGTTGTTACTCAGCAAAAGGGAAACGGTGTGGAGGTGCTTCAATAGAATCACCAAAGCAGGTGGGCATGTTCCGAGTTAGCCCACCTCATTAAAAGGCTTCACTCTCTTTTTATGGAACGGCCATTACACATCCTATTCAGATGCACACACGCAGTGATTAAAAATTATCTGTTGGTGATCATAATCACACCTGCTTAAACTTAAGCCAAAGAATAACAATGAACTTTTGAATGCCGAACTATCTGCGCATTTACAAAAGAGATTAAAGGGTAGACAGTCTCAAACTAAATAAATTTGCTTTTAATCGCTTTAAACAGGAAGTCATGTCATTTCAAATGTTCCTATCTGATTGTCTGATTCCCCTCTTTATTCAAATTACAACATGCCCATCTGACTTTTCCGGCACAATGGGAAAAATTAAAAAGGGAAATGACCTTTCATGGCAGCCATGATGAGAGAGTGAATGGCATTATTATGCACCAAGATTAATTTCTGCCCACTCTATGCTGCCCATTGAGAAAACAGAGGAGGGGTGCGAATGCCTCAGTGTTAATCATTATATCATAGAGATGTTACCTTGGTGCTAACATGTTGATTATGGGCAGAATTTATGTTTTTCTTTGATAAACCCGGCTTGATTGTATATATTCTGTATATATATTAGCATGGTTCTTAAAGTTGGATGCAGCCATGTGCTGTTTTTCAGTTTGTAATACAGCAGAGACAGTGGTGGAATGTAACTAAGTACATTTACTCAAGTTCTGTACTTAAGTACACATTTGAGGTACTTGTATTTTTACTTGAGTCTTTTCTTTACTTTTACTTCTAATACTTTAAGTACATTTCCCTGATGATACTTACATACTATTACTTCAGCAACATTTTCAACGCAGGACTTTCCCTTGTAACTTACAGTGTGGTATTGTGTAGTGTGGTATGTGGTACTTTTAGTCAAGTAAAGGATCTGGATACTTCTTCCACCACTGAGCAGAGATTAGGACACAGCTCTGACGTCCTCAAACTGAATGTCACTTTATAACTCGGAACCACTCAGGCTGTGCTTTCGAAAAACATGAAATGGCCATCATGGATCCCATCATCTCCTCTGCAGTTCAGCCATTCTCACTGTATGCAAGACACACTTTACTCCCATAAAACTCAAGTCTCCCCCCCTCTCTCCGCTGCCTGTCCAGCAGTGTGTTTCTGAGCCTCTAATTCTCATTCTGATGGCTAAGTAGAAGGGAGGAAGGATAATTACAGTCAGTCATACATCTAGTCATGCTACATCCATTCCTCCTTTTCAAAGCAGTATTTTTTAAGCTCAGCATTTTTTCGCCCAAAAGGGCCTTTTTCCGCATGTGATGCCTTCTTTTTGTCATGGCCCCCATAGTTCTGAGCTGACCCCCTCAGCCCTGTCTCCTGACTGATCACAGTGATGGTTTATTACTGTCGTCCCAGCGTTCTTATCTTTAGCCAGCATTGCTCATTTCCTTTCCCAGATTTAAATGCAAATGTGAAATTTAATGATAAATGCATTATCTGATAGGTGCGATAACACTGATTCACTGTCAGTATAAAATACACACCCCGGGGGGCTTCGAGCTAGCAAGCACAACTTGCCCAAATCCATCTCTCTCTCTCTCTCTCTCTCTCTCTCTCTCTCTCTCTCTCTCTTTTTATATTACTACAAACGCATGTACCTGCAATAAATTCTTGAGGTCATTTCATGCATTAAAAGGAATCATATTTTGTGTGTTCAGCAGTGTGGGTGCAGGCTATTGCTGAGCAGTAATTGCTGTGCAACTATCTTGTTCAATGTATTATCCATCACTTTGATGAAGTTACTTTTAGTAAAAGGGCAAAACACGATTAAAAAAAAGTGTTGTAAACACTTCAAAAAAAGCTACATCTTCATTGCATTATAGGTTTCTCTTTTTTTGTAATTGAATGTACTGTTAACTGAATGGTGCATTCGGTTAAACTAGCTTGTTATATTGTATGGCATCCAGACGTCTGACACATTTGTCCATCTAGGTACTATACACATATGATGCTGTCCTACTACTGAACCAGAAGTGTCTATAAATATCCAACCTTGTCTCCTAAAAAAAATACATTTCCATACAACTAAACTGCATTCTTAATCACGTTTCAAGGGAATTGAATCTACACATATTCTCTCCCGGATTACACGCCCACGTACCAGCGACAGGCGCAAGTTATGAAGCCGTCACAGTTTTAAACATGTGCTCAATGTTGCCATTCGGAATACACAACTACTTTACTTTACTAGGTTTAGGCAACACAAATACTTGGTTAGGTATAGGATAATATCATGGTTTGGGTTAAAATGAGTACTACATTTGTTACATAACTTAAGTTAAGTCAACGTTGACTTGTGGTTTCACGCGGGACAGGAACAGCGGTCTCCTGGGTGAAAGTCCTGTGTTCGTTAGTCTCGCTTTGCCAGACCTTCCTCCACAGCGCAGCGGAGGAAGGTCTGACTAGTCCACACAGCATTCTGGGATGGGAGAAAAACGTGCTCTGGTTTATTGGCATTTCTTTAAACCAATCACAATCGTCATGGGCGGTGCTAAGCGCCAGACGCAGGTACGGTGCCTCTGCGAAATAGCTTCAGGAAGGAACTTGTTTTGGTGGAACGTGTACGTTCAAAAGCTGTCTGGATTTATCCTGCAGAGATCTGAGGAGCAGTTAACCATAGTCCTCACAAATCACAACACAAAGAAAGTGGCAATCCCAGAAGTGGAATGTCGTGGATATAGACTATGTGTTTGTTGACCCAACCATCTACCCCGATCTCCCTCCTATGCAGACTTTGAACACAAACTTTGATTAGAAACATATTTTGTGATAATAAACAAATGTAATCCGGGAGAAAATATGTTTCCTTCGAAACATAATTAAGTATGCAGTTTAACTGTTGGCTGATTAATATTGCGACGCTCCGTTTCTATTCAACACCAAAATAAATACCTTACCTCAAACCAGGCAACATGCATTGCAATTTAGGCATAACTTTGTGAGCTGGCCCTAAGAGGCTATCTAGGAAAGTAATATGAAGACTTTTCTTACTTGGACCATCCCATTCATCTGGCCCCGCGGCGGTATGCCTGGTCTTCTCGCCCTGGCCATCCATCTCCGACTCTCCTGCTTCTCGGTTGCCATCTTCCTCTCCTGCAAGGCAGAAAAGAAATGAAGCACTCAATCCAAATTTTAATGCTCAGACACCTGATTTAATTAAGTACTGCATTATGGACTCTGCTGCCCTTCCAAAGGATAGATTTCTAGGATTTGTGGCTAATATCCCAGCAAAAAAAAAAGTTTTCTTGTACTCTACTTTCTTGTATTCTACTTTTCCTGTAGAATAATATTTAAACGTCACAGTCTGAAGTCATGTGATCCATTGTCATTGTGTTTTTGTGTATATACAGTTCTGTATATGTATGTTTGCAGTGAGCTCATCAGGTCCAGCTGCAAACTTTTATGTAAAAGGAGTTCCCATGAGTGCTTGCAGGAACAAGCGGAAGTCCCATGGAACAGGAAGGAAAGCAATGTGTGGGAGAGAGGTGGCTATTTATTACCGTTTGATCTATTGTAGAGCGAGCTAGAATGTGTGTTATAGGATGTAGGGCTGATTTACAGTCTATGGGCTCACACAGACCATGCTAAGGGATATTTGGGTATCTCTCTCCAGGATGTAAGTGCTTAAAGACCTTGTTAAACAGACTCCGCCTCCGAGTGTTAGGCAGTAACACTGACTGGAGCGCTTGTTGAAGATGCACTTACTGTAAAAAAAATTAATAAAAAAAGAACATCTATTTTTGCATGTCTACAGTAAGCGCAGTTTGTACTCAAAGTTTATAGGCACATAAATCAGTGCTTAGTAGGTGCCTCTAGTGTGGTGCTCTGAATAAATCCAATGTGGCTGACACAGTGGTTGCACAGTGTCTCTCCAAACTCAGCCGAGTAAGAGCAAACGCGCTCGGGGCGTGTAGTGGTAGTTGATAGTTTGGTGGAGGAACATTCCTCTCACTTTTGTCACCATATCGTTTTCATCCCTTTGATGTCGTTAAACCCAATAGTGAACGGTCAAGGACAGGCCTGGATTACTACAATGGATTACTACACTTCACACACGGCAAAAAAGGGATCCATGTGTAGATTTAAATGTGAATATATTAGGATTGACAAAGACAATATAGCGAAAAAGATGTGGCTTGATGCACCCCCCCACACACACACACACACACACACAGCTTCCAAAAAGCATTTCAGAGTGTTAGTTATCACATATACAGTGACAACTGCCACAGGAAACACACTACTTCACTCCAGCGCCGTCCGTCCGTCCGTCCTCAGTTAGGTTAATCTCCAGATCAAGCACACACACCATGCTTGTTTAGCTTTTATTTTTATTTTTTTTTGACATGGCTCACTTCAAAGAAGGTAGCAAACATTGCCAAAAGGATGTCAGCTGGCTGCCTCACACCAAAGGAGGGGAAAAAAGTAATACTGGAGGAAAATCTGCAGAAATGTCCTACTTACAGTACATGAGGTCATTATGACCCAGTTTTGCTTATGCAAGTGTCTTCTTGGGCTGGCGATTTCTCCCAGTATATGATCAGGGAGCCCACTCAACTAAACTCCCCCACTATTTATTGTTGGGCTTGGAGAACCTCTTTAGCATACTAGGCTCGTATTATGACGGGGATAACAAAGGCGTGTATCAACAGTTCCTTCCAACGGAGCGGAGTTTTTTAAAAAAGCTGGCAAGATAACATTAAAGGCACTACCTTGATCTCAGGCGAACATGTTAAGCCCTGTAACGAAACGTATTGGAAGTGTTTAATTACAGCCCGGGAAATGAAGCTACAAGATGATTCCTTAATTAAGCAGCGATTAAGGATTTTCTGCCTTCTATCTAACACAGTTTGCAATGCATTTTAAACACAATCGCCCGGGCAACCTCACAGGGAACAATGTCACAGGGCTTTGATGAAGTTTCCTGCACAAATGTCACGAGGAAAAAGCACAGCAGAGGAAGAAGTGCTGGGGCAGCACTCCTTTGCTTACATTATGGTTTGATAAAAACCTGCAATACAGACGAATACGGAGAGCCAATTTTTTTATGGTTTTAAACGACACAGGGATTCTGACCTTTGTGATATAGAAACAGATTGATTGAGGCGCTCCATTCACAGAGGTCCACTGCAGGTAATAGAGACTCTGCCATGTTTCATCATTTTGAATTGAAACCCTCTGCTGTCTTATCAAAGGAGACAGATTGTCAATGATCATCCTCTACATTATCACCGAGATCATAATTTACATCTGGCTTAGGTTCCTTTGCCCGCACAATCAAATGGAGATACTTAAGGTTGAGTGAGAGAAAAGAACAGAACAGAAGGGACTGGGGGATGGGGTGCAGGGTTGGCGGGCATGCAAGAGGAGCCAGTGAGCTGTTAAAATCAGCCCTATCGCTGCTCCATCAAAGGACAGCTCTCTAGCCAAATCACAGTCACACGCAGCGTGCTACGCATTCAGGTCAATAAGCTTATAGGCGATTTACACAAACAATTCCTGGAGCAAGGTAGCAACAAAGTCATATTGGCTTTTTCTCTCCCTTTTAGCATTGTCTCTTCGAAGGAAGCCCTTGAAAATGTCAATCTCTCGCGTGTGACTTTAAGGAGCTCAGAGCGCTCTAATCCTGACCAATGAGTCTGGAGACAGGTCGCACTTTCTGCAAAATGGAGTATAAGTATTTTTTAAGTCTTCATATGAGATTGCACAATTCTATATGTTACCCAATTCTAGGCTCGATGACTTTAACCCGCTGCCACTTTTCTAAACCCATCACAGTGTACTTTGCTCGTATTGCCAATGATTTTCAGAATGTAATATTTGGGGTGGGAGGAGGGGGGGGTTCCGCCCACCAGTGGTAGTGCTATGCAGTTGCTTTTGCATATTGGCTTGTTGATGCAGACTATGCTGCAACAGATAAAGTCGATTCCAGGAAGCAACCTTTTTTCACCAAAGTCAAGCATGGCTGTGAGACTTCTCTGCTATCTGAAAAATAGGTTTGAATTGAATTGCAATTTGGGGCAGGCAGAACACTCCAATGGAGGGAGGCTATTAGTGAAATGCCTTGCTACTGTCTCTTTAAATGCCAATAAATTCCCATCATTACAGAATCTGGCAGTTTTCCTCCCTGTCTGCAGCCTGGGTCTTTATCTCGCTCTGCCTCAGTCTCTGAGCATGTAGATCTGGCCCAGTTAGATTGTCATACTTAACAAACATTAATGATTAATTTCCTCCACTGAGTCAAATGGGGCTAAAGGGATGACTCGATTCATCTTATCGCACCACAAATTAGCATTTCCTCATATTCTCCAGCATCAACTGTGCATTAAAATTCCACATTTACCATTCTGGGCACTGGCAGCTGTGGCGAAAAGCGCCAAGGAGATCTTCCTCCTGTGTCGCCGGAGATTCTGATTGCTTCTGTGTTACACAAAGAGTGGCATAATTAATTCTGCCACTTTATGTTTTTTTGTTTTTTTTTACTGTATGCCTCTGACCGCTGCGCGTCAAATTACTCTCTGAGTGAGAGGTTATTTGAAGGGTCAAGGTGTGTTTGTTATGTGTTATGTTAAGTAGTGTGCTTGCAGCCCTGAGCTTTCACTCCTTCACTTCCGCTGTGATCGAATGTTTCTGCCTACATAGTCATTTTTGTAATTTGAGGTGCAGAAGAGTGCAATATGTTCACATTAGTTGTGCTTGATGTGTCCTGACACGTAAACACTCACCACGGCAACAGAATCAAGTAGTTTGAGCTGGCGAGAAAAAAATCATGTCGTATTATTCCACAAAAAGGTGTTTTACATGGACGAAATGAGATACATGAAATGACATGTAAATTTACTGTCAGAGCTAACTAAGGAAGTCATTTGTCATCAGACAACACTTGGAAGGCACAAAGGGAACAGCTTGTGGCAACACCCTGTGCTGAACTTCACAGATAGCCAACAATAAAAGGAGGTAAAACAGCAAGGTGAAATTTCACAATTTCAGTAAAAAAAAGATGCCACTCAGTAGCCAGGTGTGTCAATAGAGTATAAATCTCTGTTGTGGAGTCAACGGTGGACTCTTCACAAGCAGAGCTCCATAAATGTGAAATTGACCGAGCAGGAAGAGTTGTTTGAGGTAAGATTTTGTTTTAATCGCAAGGGAATGCCAAGGTTATTTCATGGCTTAAATTCCATGTATATTAAAACACAGTTCCTTCTCTCTGGGGCTCTGCTATTCCACCAAGCTGCTGCATTTCACACTCATGATTTTGGTTTCAGTAACATTATCTGAGTGCCACACTGTAAACCCAGATTTAGTAGTAATTCAAATGTTTAGTGGTCACTACTTATTCTTTCATGTTTTGTTAAAAACCATATCCATTACTAAATCACGTTAGTTATTTGTAATAATCAGCGTAAGTATGCAGTGCACAGTTCATATTAAGCAGAGATAACTAAGGATGTTAAGTTTCTGTATGGGAGGGGCGGGGGTCATTTGACTGTTCTGCGCTGAAGTGATGCAAAGACTTCTGGGCTGGGAGGTAGAGAATGGTGACTCAAATCCATGTAGAGCACGTTGGAAATTACAATTTTTTGTATTGTCATCCCTTGGAACTAATGTATTGAATACATGTTTCTTAAAACTATACTGTTATAAAGGAAAAACAACATATTTATAAAAATTAGTAGAGCCTAATGTTTCATATTTATTATATTTCAGTGAAATTAATTCATGTTTACTATTGATTTATAGTAATGACTACTAATGTAAACTTGATTTGTCTACTGTATGTTGGACTTTAGGCCAATTCCTTTATTATTGATAATATTGATAAGTTGTAAATAGTCACAACATCATTATGAAGGCCATTAGTGTAAGTAGACAGTAGACATCTTTTACATACTGCTATTAAAACCACAGCACGAAAATACTCTGCCCCAAGTTAAAGTACTTTATTCTGAAACTGACTCTAGTAAAAGTACAGTATTATTCTCATCATCAAAGTATTATCATCAAAATATACTAACAGTAATTAACGATAAAGCACTCATTATGCAGAATGGACCCTTTTAAATATGAATCTATATTATTGGGTTGTTATTATTGATGCATTTTAGACATGGTTGGTCTAGATTCAGGTACTTTATAAATACTTTGGGTAGTTTATTATACTACTACTTATTATTTGTTGATCATATGTTTTGTATCTAAAATCTGAACTAGCAAAATAACTAGTAACTAAAGTTGTCTTATAACTGCGATAGAGTGAAATAGAGTACAATATTTCCCTCTGAAATGTAATGAAGTTGGAGTTGAAGTAGGATACAATGGAAACACTCAAGCAAAGTGCTCTAAAAGTACCTCAAAATGCACTTAAGTAGAGTACTTGAGTTACTTTCCACTGCTGAGGGGTCACTAGATGATTAAAAATGGCTTTGGAGGAAAATGTATTGGGAAATGTACGCCACTTCTCATTTTAAAATGCATTACTCTCCCTGTATACAGTCAACGAGATTTCACATGTATGTCGCAAATTCACGGCTAACAGTCTTGAAACACATCCTTGAAAGTAGGGCTGTGCAGTTAATCAGATTAGAGTAATTAAGAAAAACGAGTACATTACTCATATAATATATATATATATATATACATATATATATATATATATATATATATATATATATATACATATATATATATATATATATATATATATATATATAATATATATATATAATGTAAACTCTTATTTACTCTTGAATGAAAAAGAAAAGTTCAAACAGGAAAAATTATTGAAGAAAATATCACGGTTCAAAGTATCTGTTTCACTGTTTGTTTTTTTATTCAATTATTGCAACATCTTTCCAAAAGTCAATGAGCAGCCCTACATGAAAGCACCAAAACCAGAACCATGACAACATTAACTAAACAGAGGAACCCAGAGGTTCCCAAGCCTCAGACCAAGATGGGACGTCAAGGTGCTCCATGCACTTATCTGGGGAGTCCCTTTTCTGCAAGGGTAAGGCAAATGACTCAGTCTTTGGTGGCATTCAACTTCTTGACCTTTGCGCCTTTAAGCGGCTTTGCTACTTCACCGCACTCTGATCAAAGTTAATAAGTGCTTCATATGTTAATGAAAATTGGTACTCCTCTTTGTGTTCCTACAGCTTTTTAATACCTATTATAGACTGAAACTTTTAATGGAGGTTTTAGGTCCCCCTGACAAGCCCATTTCAGAGAGTGACTACACAGATACAAGGCTAAGCTAAGACCAGAGAGTCACTGCTCAGTGGAGGAACCTTACACGGGAGACCTTATTCTCCGGGAAGCAGCAGAAGATAAAGGCCATGGGATGAGTGGCTGCTTTAAAACCCACGTTCGAGTCCGCACAGGGCTAATTACAGCATGCCATCACATTTGAGAGGGTTTAGTTAATCAAGGGGGCTCTCTTTTTCCTCCTATAGTCGAGGAATAACACACTTAAACCATTTAATGCCGCCAGGATTGCGTCCTGTTTAATTCACGGGTGTGTAAAGTGGGGTAAATTTAAGCCACTCCGACATTAGTTTTAAATAGATCTAATTGAAGAAGGGATCATGGGGAAAATGGCTACACCTGATGATTGCACACAACTTGCCATGAGGAAAAAAGAAATTTGGATAGTACATCATTTAGGTCTTAGGAGGCAATGGGGGACTTAGCTTCTGTAAGCTTAGATAGCAAAGTAATACAAAAAAAATCTGACTAGTAAGGCTTGTGTATGACAAGGAACAGATTACCAGTTTCACCAAAAAGTAGTATTTGACATATGGGATTCCTATTTAGTGTTGACTTTAATCATAAACATGGAAAGAAGATTTGAGGCCCAGTTCCTCACATGGTTAAACCAAAACAATGGAAACACAAAACGGCTCTGACAAGGTTCTTTGAAGATTTCCAGAAGTTGTACTTTTTTTTCTAGCTGGAGCCACCAGTGTGTACTGCCCCATCTATTTCATAGCTACTGGGTTATTACAAGACCATACATTCTACTTTGAAGTTTGCGTAAGGACACATTACGATGGAGACAAAGGGTAAAGCAAACCAAGCGCGGCTGGTAATTGCAATTTCTGAACAATTGCGCCGTTCAACTTTTCCCAGAGAACAAAAGGAAAACATTATTGATACGATTACTGGGGCATAGCCTACCTGAAACATGAAAGATTTATTTTCCTTCAATAATGTAATCCCACGAGGCACATCAGTTTAGAAGTGTGAAGAAATAATTCAAAACAATTTTCCCCTTTGAACGGAGGAAGAAGAGGCAGACATTCAAAGCATTGGTTCTTCATTAAAAAGTCAAATTTATGGCATCCGTGCGCCAGTACGAGTGGGGACACCTGGGGTAGTGAAAGCCACGCGACCGGGGGGTAGGAAGGAAGAGGTGGGGGCGGGGGAGTTATGGGGCAGGGGGGAGGCGGGACAAGTCTGTCATCTTCACACTGTAACCTGGAGCAGACCACAAATTAGCTCCTGTGATGGCAAGGTGTGACCGAAATGAAACAAACACACAAAGAAGCAATCTAATTGAATTGGAGTTCAAAGAGTGCTCGGGTTGCATTTGGCGACGCGGAGACGCTTTAAAGTGCTGGACCTCCGAGCAGTAGCAGGTGCTGCTGAGTGTTCACAGAGCGTTAGCACCGGCTCAAAGGGAAGTGCTACGCTCTCCAGTGCATTACACCTTCACAGCACTATCACAGAGGGAGGGAGAGCCAGTGTTGCCCATGCCATCACTCTCTCAGATCAAACCACTGCTCTTGGGTGGATTGCTGGGATCAAATATCAGAATGGATAGTTTCAACTCAAGGCAGTGATGCGGGAGAATTTGTCATATGTATACAAGTTGTGCCAGGTTTGATTTGAACATGTTGAGGATTTTTTTCTTAGAAGCTATTAGCAGGAATTTAAAGAGCCCCTTTTGTGCTTTTTGGGATTTTTCCCATCTTTTATTGTGTTATATAGTTTTTATTGTGTATGTAATAGATGCACTGTATGAAGTACAAAAAAACACATTTCACTCCAAATGGAGTTTTCTCTCCCACAGACATCACTTTTCCTCAACTGCCTAAAAACGGCTCTCCCACATGGGCGTGCTGGTCTTACAGGGAGGTGTGTTCAGGTGCATTTTGGGCGTATTGCTATCTTGAGGCAGCGGGAAGTGATCGCGCCATTGACCAACAAAAACCTGGTCTAAAGTCAGTCACGCAATTTTAACAGCAAATTAGTAAAATGCGCCCAGGCTTGTGCACAGCACGCACACTATGCTTGTTACACACACAGGGACGCACAGCAGCACACACACATGGAAAAGATTAAAAATAAAAATATTACGGTGCAAATCCTCCATCATAACAGCAATGCGCCAAGGTCCAAACGCGCCTGGCTTTTAAAGGGAATGGGAGATGACCTCTGATTGGTTTATTACATGTTACGCCCAAAACACACCTATGAATTAATGAAGACACTAAGTACAACCCTTTAGAACCATGCGCCCGGCACACAGACTCTTTTTTTCTGCCGTCAAACTAGCAAAAGTGGATTTGGACACGCCCTAAACGCAGCTGCGCCAGCCGCCTCACGCTGTGCGCTTAGATCGGTAAAATAGGGCCCAAGATGTTTTTTGAATGTCAAAGCATGTAAACCTATTGTAGTAGACCCCAGGAGTACAAATATGATATACGCTGAAAAGGAGTATAATAGGGGCTTTTGTGATGCTTGGCACAAGGGTGCCTTTAACACATTGTTACACATCAGGTATTAAAAAGAGCACTGCTTGTGGAGAGCGGCTCAGAAGACGTTAATGATCCTCACCTTTGTTGCAGAAGTACTCCATGTCTTCACAGCTCATGTTCTCAGTCTCAAACTCGGCGGAGAAGTTCTCCTCCGCCGAGAACTCGTCTTTGGCCAAGAGCTCATTCTCCTCGGAGACGCACTCTTCCTCCTCTTCCTCCAGGCCATCCTCCAGAGGACCTGAGGGGACACACACACACACACACACACACACACACACACACACACACACACACACACACACACACACACATGCATACACACACTCAAATGAGATGTTGAGCAGTTTCCTCACATCCTCCAGGCTCTGAGAAATAAAAAGAGACGTCTCCTTGGTTCTTTTGTTGAGATACCCCAAAAGCAGATGCAACTCAAAGTGCAGCGCTGTCTATACTCTCCATGTTCACACATTCAGTATAGACAAAGATGAGGCCATGTCAATAAAGATTATTATTTGACCATAATATTTTACAAAGGTCCCGCCATTACAACAATTGAAAAAGCCCTTTGAGACGTTTCTGAAAAACAAGCTGACTTGCTGCCAAGGTGAGCGGTGATGCTAATCCGTTACCTGCAAAACAAAACCTCACACAGATGGAGGGAGGGGGGGAAAAATAGTTCCTTTCCAGACTTTTCATTCAGGCATCAGCATGGGAGGAGGAAAGAAAATACTTTTATTAATTTGTTAGCCTTATCACATGGTACAATGTTGATTTTCCATTTACATTCCATGCCTCCGGGTAATACACCAGTGCAATCTTAAAGGAGACACTTTTCCGTGTGATTAATGTTTTTCCCCCTCTGTGCAATATTATTTCTTTAAATCTAAATGATTTCAGAGTTTTGCTTGTAGCTGTACATCTCTTTTGGTATTTGCATATTAACATTTTTGCTTCAATCAAGAACGTTGATGGAATTACTGTACTGCCACCTGAATTGTATTAGTTCTGAAAAACATCTCATCGCATTTGAATGTTATTAAGATAATGTGCATCTCGCGCACCTCTCCTTCCCACCAATGCCTGCACATGAATTACCATAGCAGAGAAGTGATGGAACACTCCAAGTTTAAGGTTAGTTTATGTTTGAAATAATACAAGAAACCTGCGTTTTCTCGTTCTCGATGTGTGTTTAAAGGAATAATCACATCAAAAGTGCTGCCATCACCGCCTGCTAGATGTGGATGCTGTCTCTGTTTCCGCCTGTCACACATGCGCTATGTTGCAGCCTCTTGTGCATCATTCTGGAGCTCAAACAGAGTGCACTGATATCCTCTCGACACCTTTAACGTGTCTGTTCTATTGTAGCGGGAGTGAGCCCCTCAGCTTTAATAAAGCAATAATTTCAGTTCAGAAAAGTGGGGCTGGTGTGCCTCTCCTGTTTCTCTTTCTTCCCGCACCGAGCCTCATAAAAGACCCCCCTGATGTCCACAAACTGCTTGCTCTTTTCATTAGTCTTACAAATGACTCCTTTGTAGAAGCCTACATCTGCAGGAGCCCCGGACATGAAACGAATTAGCACACGGATCTCTAATAGACGCTGCGGAGGCAGGGTGCTGCTTTTAAATTAGGATACAGTTTTATGATCTTATCTGATGCCTTCTGCTGATTCGCCGAGGAGTGGAGCGAGGCGTGAAGGGACTCGATGAGTCTACCATCGCTTGAGATGATACTGAGAGATAAATATCGCAGTGTCAAGGGGAGATTATATGACTGGCGTTAAAAAGGTCCTGCCAAGGCAATTGAGGCCAGTGTGAAAGAAAGCGGGGAAATACATTTCTATACACACACTCTGTACACATTCCATTACACAGCTGAATAAGAACTGTGTGTACAACTAAACGATTCTTCCTCTGTTGCCGGTGAATACAGCAGCACTGTTGCACCATAGAAAATAGACCTACAGTGTTGTGCGATAATAAGGGTAAAGGGAGATTCAAGATAAACTTCATGGTCAATAAGACACAAAGATTAGGTAGATAAGATGAGATAGAATTGAGGTTTAATAGACTCGGAATAAGGGCATCTCACTTCCCCACTCTAACAGATAGCAACTAAATGGAGCTTTTTCAAACTGATAGAGATACTGGAGGCCTTCCTGAATATGGAAAAATGAAATACTCCACCCAGTCAGAGACATTAAAGGAGGGTCTGATGGCTACTTTGTGGGCACTGCGTAGATTACCAAAGTTTGTGCGCATTCTCACGTGTTTAGTTTATTATACAGTATTCATTGCACAGAGAGACCTGAAATTATTTCAGAGACAGCAATGATAAGAATAATGACTTTCTAAACGACTAGCACCACACTCCTAACTCATTTTCTGATAGTGGTGTCCCTGCTATATTTAGTTGTGTACTGTTTAAAATCCTGTCACATTCACTGTGTGACCCGCCGCTTGTTGGTGCATTTCTATAGGGTCTGCTGACGAATTGGGCCAGAGGAATGCATGCTGCCTCACCCTCTTATCAAGCCTCCTCTGGAGTTCAGATGGCCAATGACACCGCGGAGAGAGAGAGAGAGAGAGAGAGAGAGAGAGCGTCCGCATTTCACGTCGCCACAGAAAACAACATAGTGTGCTTTCAGATGGTGCACTCATTAAAACAGACACAACAAATGATATGAGGTGATCTTGGAATTAAAAAACACAGTTATAGAAACTTACTTGGAAATCTATTTGGTAATCCATGTGGTGTCTTTCACTTATTGCATGTGTCTTGTCCTTGTTATATAATCTACAAACCCTGCTTTGCTCCATGTGGCTAGCCTTAAACTACTATACTGTTTACAAAAAGGAAAACCAAGTCACTATTAAATGGCAGCTCTTTTTTAAGATTGACATACGCATCTAAGCTTCCAAAACATCCTTCAGTTACATTTCTAAAAAACCCTTTTCTGAACAAAGCAGCGATTTTCAAAACCACATGAAACAAACAAACAGTGTTGAATTTATTAGCCGATCAAGAAAAGGTTAATCAAGCACGATTTCGATAATTGATTTATCAAAAAAAGTGTCCTTTATACAGCAAAAATGTCAAACACGCAGGGATTTCAGCCTCTCAAATATTATAATCATCGTGATGGGCATTCTTTTTTCTAATCTTCCCATCACTGAACAAACGGTTCCCAACTTGGAACCCCAGGGGATCCTAAATAAATCTGAGGCGGTCCCATGATGAAGAGGATATGAGAATAATTCATTAATTATGAGTAAATAATGAATATGTATCTGTTGCACAAAATTATGTTTCATTGTTAAATATGACTTTTCTCAGATTTTTGCATTTTTTTTTGGTGACATTCTGGATACTGGATACATTTTCATTGGGTCATATCTAGGGCTGGGTATCGTTCAAAAACATTTGATACCGATACCGTGATTTTGATACCGGTTCCTAAATGCTACTTTTTTTTTATACCAATTTTAGAAAACAAAAAGAAATTCCAACGTTACACATTACAGCACAAATCCTTTTATTTATGTTTCAGCTCCGACTAGATGAGCCCAGTCTCTGTGTAACGTAGACAGCCAATCACAGACATTATTAGAACTTGGTAGAAACATGCTGCATTGCTTATTGGCTCACTGACAAGATTTACTCCTTAGGTATTAAAATTGGGTATTGAATGACGAGGCATTTTTTTGATACTCAATACTTTAGAGGCAATTCGGTTGGTGCCTAAAAAGTATTGAATTCAGTACCCAGCCCTAGTCATAACCTGTGGTGAGTCTGAGCAGACTTTGCTTCATCAAAAGGGTTGGGAACCACTCGACTAAACAATGAGTCAATTAATCGTGGAAAACAATCATCAGATTCATAAAGAGAATAATTATTAGTCGCAGTCCTACAATACTTATCTATATCGCCTTAAGTCTGACAGCTGTTCAGGTCAGACTTTCAAGTGCTAATTCATGAGCTTGACTTTCTAGAGAAAGGCTTGGTTTGCTACAAAATTCATCCCAGCACAAAGACTCATATCTGCTCAATTTTCAGAGGATGTTTTAGGAAACTGCACCCTCGTCTGAACTTCCTTTCAGTTAGGGTCAGTGTCCAGGTATCCCATCACCCCCCGCCCTCAACTGTATCATCCGCATTCATCAGACTCTTCCTCTGCTGACCGGAGAGAGAAATCTCAGCCCTGTTCAAACAGTCATGCAGGCAGGAGCAGCCAATGCTAATAGAGACATTGGTAGCTGAATGCAGGCTTGATCACAGTGGTTCTTTTGTTCATGGCATGGCCTCTGTCTGATAGGGATCGGCCATGTGGAGTGGAGCTCCGGAGAGGGATATGGTAATGCCCCCACTGAGTCTATAAAATGGGGTGATACTCTGAGACCATATGATGGACAGAGGATTAATGAGTCACAGAGGAAGGGGAGCGGGGAAGAGAGGAGTACGGACAGAGGTGGTGGAATGAGCATATCTTTCAGGAAAACACTGTACACGAGTCTGAGCCTCAGTGGACTAAAACAGAAAATGGAAGGAAAAAAACACAGATATGCCAACCTTGCCTCCAAAAACTCACACTTAAAAAACAACAAGAGAGGAGCTCTAAACAACTGTGTGTATGTGCAAAAGTGACTAATTTCATGGCGTGCTTTTTCAGCCGTCCGCAATGTGGGGAGCTTGTGGCCGCGCTGTGATAGCGATACCTCACATTATCAGCAGGCTCCACAGTGTGATGTGTGGATCACAAACCCGGCCTCCTCTATAGCTTCCTAATTAGAGGTGAGGTAATTGAATCTGACAGAACAAAGCCACAGATCTCTATAAGCGTGGAAATCATTTTTTGCTCCCACCTATACAGTTTTTCATCCAAAAGGTCCATTGAAAATGTGTCCAAGCTGGCCTGGGGATAAAACGTAGCACCTGAGACTAAACATGAATGCATAATGCAGCCCGAAATAATCCAACAGGGCCACACAGCTCAACCTCTGCCAACTGCGCTCCCTGAGACTGCTCCTTTGTGCCAACACTGATACTGGGCTTTCGTCACTTCCAGGTGAACACACACATACGCCACAGGCTCTTTAAACTTCTACAGGGGAGGAAGTATAGACTTTGTCTCAAGGTGCAACACTGACAGAGCACGTGTGGGTGGCTTCTAGGGCTCGAGCCCCAAATGTTTTCTTATGTAAAAGCCCCAAATCGTTTAGGTTTTTAAAACACCTTAAAACTGTGTGTTAAACACTATGCTATTCCCTGAAGAAATCTAGTTAAATTAAGTGAATTTTGGTGATTGTTGGATGGATCCAATGTAGCAGATTTGTCAGCTAAACATTCATTCTGTGAACTCTACTCCAGCATAGTATCACAAAAACAGGTTTCAAGATTAGTAATTTTGTTTATGCCAAATTCTTACCCAGGTTATGTTATGTAACTTAAAAATAGTAACATCAGACAATGTTTGCCTCTTTTTAGGTGGCAGGAGTGAAAATGAGTCATCTTCAACATTTGTTGTGCTCTGGTTTCAGAAGCATAAGCACAGTTGGAGAAAAATTAGATACAAGATAGGATGTTGGCATTTTTTCCCCCCTTGGCAGCTATGATGTTTTTCTAAAATGATGTACCGATTTTTAGGCATTGTGTTATTTAAAAATTTGCTTTAAAAATAGTGCATATGGCTGCCGTAAATGGGGAAACCTCCTAGGTTTGGGCCCCAAATGTTTTTCCAACTTCTGGCTCCGCCACTGTGTTGCAAGTAGCTGTACGCGTGAGTTTCCTTCCACAGCTGGAGAAAAACACTCTCTCTCTGACAGAAAAGTGTGAAAATAGGAAAAACTGTTTAGTCTCGAAGAGTTGGGAAGGCTGAGAGAGAAGAGAAGGAGAAGGGGGGAGAAAGTGGAGAGAGGCGAGGAGAGACTGGGGGCCATACTCTCTCCTCCGCTCTAATGACCTTTGGGAAGCAGAGGGCTCCCTCAGCCTTGCAGGAGACTTAGTGTATATGTTACAGGGCTCAGGCCTCTAATTTAATCCTTGATCACTGTAATGAAATAGATACCATTTGCGCAACTCCTAATGGCTTAATATGCTACAGGAACCCTCGAAGGAATTTTTCATTTCTAACATCTTTTTTTCATACTGCGTTAACGCTACCAAAAAAAAAGCCTTTTTCCAAGTTGTACACTGTGATCAAACTAAATGTGGAGCTAATGCTGCAACACAAGAAGTCAAAAGTAACTTACCATTTGTATCATTTGTATACTGTCTGTGAATGACTGCTTGTGTGTGTGCGCGTGTGTGTGTGTGCGTGCGTGCGTGCGTGCGTGCGTGCGTGCGTGCGTGCGTGCGTGCATGCGTGTGTGTGCGTGCGTGTGTGTGTGTGTGTGCTGGGAGGAGCGCGGAACAGCTTCAGTGGAGACTGATGTTTTCTCAGAGCTGAAGTCTGTGAACCAAGAATAAGCAATGGTATTGTTTAACTTGATTTTGCGGTTGCTAAGCAATGTAATTCTCGTGATTAGAAATGGCTGCCTTCCTAAATTCGGGCACTTACAATCAACAGTCAACAAACGGCTTGAAAACTCAGCACCAACGCTCGTTTGGAAATTGCGGTGAGAAGGAGGGAGGGAGGGAGGGAGGGAGGGAGGGCGGGTTCACCGAAGGGGGATGAGTAAATGTATTCACATCCTTGGAAAAAAAAACACTAGCACATATGAACATACGCAGTCGCCTGTGAGGCTGCAGCGCGGGAATCTAAATGCAATCTGATGACATCATGCATTTAGATGGCCCACTAAGTTTACACTAGGTTACATTTATGCTTCACGCTGTTAGACTGAGACGCAGCCATCAGCTGGGGAAAAAAGTACCCCTGTCAATATCGCTGTCTCCGTGTTGCCCACATGCAGAATAATGTCACATGTCTCAAAGACGGTTAACACTGTTCTCTTCGAGAATCTTATTCCAATCAGAATCGCAGCGTGTTTTGCGGAGTTGCTCGGTTCTGTGTTGCTGCGCCCAGTGTTTCTGTCTGGACTGTTGAAGGGGAATAACACGCTCTTACTTCTTTATCCAATGAATTGGAATTGGAATGGCATGAAAACATGCTGGCATTTGACTATGCCATTAAAATGCTGGAGGCACCTCTGAGCGTGCCCAGCATATTCAGCAGATGCCAGCCAGTTTCTCTGTGGAGTTAGCTGGGTCCTGCTTCACTCTATTGCCTCTACTTGCCTCTCTAGAGTTTACAGAGACACACGCACAAGCATACACACACACACACACACACACACGCACGCACGCACGCACGTACACACACACACACACACACACACTGTCCAAACACTGGTACAACGTTTATGTCCATAAAAGTCACAAAGCTTGTCCTCCAAGTCTGGGCTTAGCTAATGTGGCTCTTGCAGGGTAACATTTTGCTTTGCAGGGGGCAGCGAACAGATTAAAATGCTGTTAAAATAGCCAGTCTGCTGTATTTAAGCATCCTCAAGTCCTTCCTGTTTTCGACACTCACTTCTCCTGTGGCTGAATGATTTAATAGTGTCATTCTGTTACTTATAAGGAAATAAAAGTCAACCATGTGCCTGTACACCGGATGTGACAGCTGAAACAAAGGAGGTAAAATATGTGTGGTCTTAATTACTGGTTTATAAGCGAGCTTTTTCACTAGAACGTTCACTTTTTTAATGAAGCCATTGAGTGAGGCTCCTCCAGGGAGCTATCATGGTTAAGTGGGGGCATCCATCTTCAGCCATTGGCTCGTCTGCAGACGAGCGGAGGCTCTGTCTACAGCGCGCTCACCTCATATTGGCTCACTTTATCTCCACTAAGTAAAGTCTGTTGGAAGGTGCTAAAAGTGGCAAGAAAATACTTTTCTCCCCCTAGCTCTGATGAGGACGAGAGAGTTTTCATCCTGTAGCAGCGCCAGGCACTTCACTGTGTCCTAAGTGCTTAATAAGATGCCGCTGTTTAACCTGAAAAGCATCGCATTCATAACAATCAGTGGCCTGTGAGGTCTGTGGCCGCCGAAATAGCAACATTGTGAATGCAGCCTCTGCAACAATTAGCTTTTAGCCGAGCGTCATTTCAAAGAATGTAATGGGGAGCCTTCAGAAAAAGGAAAAATTATTACTGTATCAAATAATGTAGATAAAACAATATTTTCCCATCAAGGAATTTCTAAGAAATGGATATATCTAAGATACCAATTTCATTGCAGTATTATGAAGGATGTGTGTGTGTGTGTGTGTGTGTGTGTGTGTGTGTGAGTGTGAGTGTGTGTGTGTGTGGGGGGAGTTCCTTTTGCAATAAATTCTTCATTAATTTAATTCTAATTTTCCTCTGGTTCCTATTTCTACTATTGATAGTTCCACTTCTTAATACCTCGGATAAGGGGGAGAAAATCATTGCATTAACTCAGTGGAGGCTGTGAGCAGCAGATAGGATCTAAATATTACCAATGCCAAAAGAAGTGTGAAGTCTGATGAACATTTCAAAAGAACAATTCTTTATGGATCAGCTAAATCTTTTCCACTTTTTAATTAAAAGTAAAGAAAATAGAAGTTAATTATCCTGTAAAGATTAGCTGGTGGGCATCTTTCTGTAAATTAGTTCTAATTAAAAGGAAATTGTCAAATGACATTCAAAGCACTGTCCTTTAAAACACAGACCGAGATGGGCTTTTTTTCCCTCTGCACCCCCCCACCCCCTCCCCCCGCCCAGCCTCCCTCCTAATTCTTGATCTGGCCATGTGAAGCTTCTTGCTGGAAGATTAGGATTCTGCCATTGCTTCAGAGAGCACGCACACACACACACACACACACACACACACACACACACACACACACACACACACACACACACACACACACACACACTGCTCCCTGGGTAGCAGGCCTCTAGCACTGTGAAACGCTGCAGCATCAATGAGGAGCTAGATAAATACTCCTCATTGATAAATGATTGCAATGGTTAGCTGCTTGGAATCAGGCTGATATATTAGCAAGATATTGGCTTTTTATGAAATATCTGCTATCAGTCATGTGCTTCAGTCTAGCGCAGGAATGTTTCTAGAAAACCTGCCATTTTGATTACTAAATTTGACTGATTTTGTCATAAAACAAACATATTAAAGTTGGACATACTATTGAATATGATGACTCGTGACACAAAAAGCAGCTTACTCTAAAAAGTCTTTGTAGACGGTAGAAATATTCAAATCTGTGGCATAGAATAGTTGCACTTAAAGATATTAAACATCAATATCAGTAATACCAATTCAAATGACGATTATTTTCATAATGGGGCAATCTGACAAAATCTTTTCTTGATTCATCTTTTGTAAAATGTGAGAAAACAGTTCCAAGAGCCCAATTTGACGTCTTTAAATGTCTTGTTTAGTCCAACCAATGATGTAAGACATGCAAAGGTGACAAATCCTCACATTTGAGAAGCTGGAACCAAAGAATGTTTGATATTTTTGCTTGAGAAAATGGCTTACTGTAAAACGATGAACTAATCATCAAACCACTTACATTAATTTTCACTGGATCGACTAATTGAATAATTGACTAATCATTTAATCTAATGTCATTGTCGGCCTTCATCATAAGTCAAAGCCTACTGTAGCTTGCATGGTACTCTCCTGCCACCAAAACAAAAGAACACAAGCGTACTGTATGAACACACTCAGTCCTTAAGCAAAGCTCCACTATCATCACTTCTTATGTTTGTACTGTATAGCTTTCATCTGATTTCACGAGGATTTCATCATTCTTTGTCGAGCACGGCTGTTGCGCCGATGCACTCTCATTGTATCAAACCAGATTCCAGCAGTGTAGCCCGACAGAAGAGAGAAGGAAAAACAGTGCTGAAGCTCCTCCATCTGCTCTGGCTAATGATGATGCTCTCCCTGGCCTGGAGCAGAACTGTGCGAGGGAGATTTACACCCATAATACCCCTGGGGCTCTGGAGCTGCACCGCGCTCCCAAAACACAGTCACTCCATCACTTTCTATATGATAGCTGGCAGAGCAGGTAACAATGGACCAGCAACAATGTCTTTTTGTGTTACTGACATGTGCCTTATTTGGTTGACATAACCTGCCTCGGTGTCTGAGGAGTGGCACTAAGCGCACAGGAAAAACAGCTGACAGCTACACCATTGAGACATTGTGCAGTTGTAACAATCATACCACACTATGTTTGAAAACACACACACAATAGTGTGTGTGATAGGAGGCGAGCGACAACAGCAGTGACTGAGGGAGAGGTGGCTGTCTTTGCGATACCCTAATTGGAAGGTTTATACGTTGTAATTGCCGTTCAATTTGGGAGCTTTAGACCCACTTTAAAGCTCTGTGTGGGACTAGCCTTGACATCTATCTCCTAAAACAAGTGAGTTAAATGGCGAGAGGCAGAAAGACTACATGTGTGCGTGTGTGTGCGTGTGTGTGTGCCTGCGTGTGCGTGTGTGTGTGTGTGTGTGTCAGAGAGAGAGACTCATGCAGGGTGGGAGATGTGGACTCCTCAGGGATTGAGTGTTCACACACATTAAATGGAAGTGGCACAGCTCTGACCTTTGAGCCGCAGCACACGAACAAAGTGAAGGCGCTGTCAAAATATTGCTTCAAAAATGACAATCCACCTCGCCAGTCCCAAGCCTTGACATGGCAGGCAAGTGGAGAGCCGTAACCTGCTGATCCCGACATTACAAATGAGGGGATTATCATGACAACAAACCGCAGCTTCGACACACTGCATACCCTAAAGATATTCTGGCATTGGCCCTTATTATCAGCAATGTCCCACGCAGATAGCTCAGAGATGACTCTCGGAGCAGGCGGCAAAAAAATCGAAAAAAAGGAATAGTGTGTCAGAGTCCCACATCATTCTTTAAATCAAGCTTTACAAAATAACTTATTTCTATCTGCGCCAACTTTGCCGTTACGATATTACACACAAAGTTTCTGAAGTTGGGATTTGGCAGCAGAGCAGCTTCTTCTTCATTTACACCCATGTAATACTCAAGTCCACAGAGAATAACTCAATCGTAAAGAATACCAAAAAATCACAAGCAAATTACTAGTGCTCTGAGAGGAAGCTTGGGAGGAACAAAGACAGGCAGCCATAATTATATCTTGGCGTGTATAGCATGTCAATGGGCCACCTTCATTCTGGAGGGCATTCCCCTGGGCCCCTCAGGCATCAAAATGATGTCCAAATTATTTTGTACTCTATTGCAGCATGGCGTGATTATCATATTTACTGGTGGTGCATTATGACAACATTGATGTTTACACCTGTCTCTGTGAGAAGGAAAGGTTTACACTCTGTAATTTAGCAAATGTACAGTATGCATATGAGCTTGTTGGCAGGGATTTAAATTAGGTCAGAAATGGAATACATCAATAGCAACCCATATGTGCATCTTTTTTTTTTTCTCTCCCTCCCCTCCCCAGACGTCTTTGCTCAGAAGCTTGGCGATGAAGCAGCTTGACGACTGCAGAAGTGTGATATGTGCAAATCACATTTGCAGATGAGCTTGAAACTCCCTTTTAATATTCAGATATCAGACATCCTTGCACTGAGAAGCTCGCTAAGACGCGATTCGGAAAGGGGGGAAAAAGCAAGATCTGCGTCATTAAGGGAATCGTTAGGCTCGGTTTACATTTTTACATATTTCACAAAAATGTACAACCAAGTAAAAACATCGGCAGTTATTTGTGATAACAATGCAAATTTTTTTTGTCAGAGAGCGCATGAAGATTCTGTCAAAATCCAAAGTCGCTCAGGTCTTTCTTTCTTTTCTTTTCTTTTTTTCTCTCTCTCTCTCTCTCTCTCTGTGGCTTAACACCCTCAGCTTATTGGCGCTTTGATTTCTTTCATATTTTTTCCCAGAGAAGTCACACAGCCTTGTGGAGTCAAAGACGGTGAAAGGTATGTTTGCCACGAGGCACGGGAACACGTGTCCCTATAGCCTGCCAATAGCAATCAAACACACAGGCCTGTGGATGGACGCAAGCCCGGCTGGCGTTTAGGACGTCTAAACAGCATCCGCTCTGCCACACAAACCATTACTGACTCCTGTTTACTTGCTTTAGTCAGAGCCACAATTGAAAAGCCCCTGTTTCCTGACCATTTTCTGTACATAAATGCACCCCGATGACAACACCACCACCACCACCACAAGGTTGCATTTTTTTCCTCACATACATGCTATGGTATGTGAGGAAATGCGATGTACTGTACAGTAGCGCTCTGATAACAATGTTGCTGCTTTACAGCCTCAACTTTTTCATTGGATGACAGAATGTAGCCTCTGCAATTTCCCCCTACCGCCTTCATTTCCCCGTCTCTTAGCCCTGCGCCAAATTTGTCTCTGTGCCATTTTAATTACAGCCAAGGCAATCTTTATGGTGGTATTCTGCAAGAACACCAATCTGCAAAAAAGGTGATAAGTACAACCGCCACCCAGCTTTGGTATCAGTAATAAACAGACACTTAATTGAATAATTTGACCTAAGAGGCTGATCCTGGGAAGTAGCATGTTGGAAAAATTATTTTGAATATTGAAGACACATTTCAATGTTTCGCATGACGCCTGCAGTCGGAGAACACACAGTGGATTTGGCTGGTTGCCCACCAACTCGCCCAATATGGGCCGTGGTGAGTCTTTACGGAACAGATAAGTGAGCCTTTGGTATCCTGGAAGCACTCAGATGTCTGTGTGTGTGTGTGGGGGGGGCTAAACAAGTATGCATGTGTCTGTGTACAGGCGTGTGTGTGCATGTGTCCGATATGTAAGATGGGGGGAGGGTGAAGAGTATGAAGTGTGCCCACTCGAGGTCCATCCCCAGCTAACAGCCACATGGGCACATCCCCCCCTACGTCCCCTTGCCCCAAACACACACACACACACACACACACACACACACGCACACGCACACGCACACACACGCACGCGCACACGCACGCGCACGCACACACACACACACACACACACACACACACACACACACACACACACACACACACAGCAGCTTTCGCCAGAGCCTTAGAGACAATGACTCGCGGCCCCTTCCTGTTTAAGGATAGCTGTCAGAGGATGATGGCTCTGATTCAACACTGCAGCAGGTTTGCACAGAGCTCCATGATAAAACAGAAAAAGCCTTGACTCCCTCTCCTCTCTCTCTGCCTGTGTGTCTCTGTCTTTCTCTCCCTCTCTCCATCACTCTCCCTCTCCCTCCACAGTTCAACACTGATTTGACTGCTAGCATAATTTTGCAGAGGAGAGTATTTGCAGATGCAGCAGAGTTATCAATCCGAACAGACACACAATCCGGGTCCAATGTCACTTCTCCTCATTATGTTAATGGTTAATACATGCAAATGAAAACATTCCGGCAATTTGATTTCTTTGAAGATAGTTTGCATATTGTCTTAGCCATAATGATGGTACACTTTCTCCCCAGCTTGGATTTATGCAAGGCTAGTTAGTTCATTTTTATCAGCTCCGAGTTCATTTCTAGGGCTACTGGAATGTGTTTTCCCCTTCCCCTCACTATTTAACTAATTAGGATTCAGGTACCATAAGCAGATTTTTCACGCTATTGGTGTTTTTCTTAATTAAGAAACAAATGAATTCTCCCCAGCAAAATAGATGGAACAACGGGATAGGGTGCCAGGGGCCAGATGCGGCGCTTCTTAATTAGAAGTCACTCCATTGTCTGAGGTTTTTTAATGAAGCTCCAATCTAAATGGATATCAAAAAAGCTTCTAGTGGAGAAAAAAAAAACACACACACACACCGGCCATTTAAAATAATAAGGAAATAAAGATAATGAAAGACAAAAGATATGTACTGGCAGCCCCGGCTCACACCTCCAGTTCAGTGAATGCAGTGCTCCCGTCACCTCTGCATGAGCCCTATTAAAACAGCTCGATCCCTCGCCTGCCCCTGCCTGCCTGCAGCCATGTCTAATGTTCTGCCAAGCCAACAGTGAAACACTCTCTTTTCAACTTCTCATCAAAGGTGTAAGTTTCATTACCCCGTGGATGGTTATCAACTAACTATTACTGAAAACTGTTGCAGCTGTCAGCTTCCTGTCTCGGTTTGAAGAAACAGTGGAGGCTTTATAGCCAAATCCGCTCATCATATCAATGTCGCTTGCGATAGGCTGATGTCGTGTGCAGTGATGGCCAACGCAAAATGTCCAATTAGCTGGAACAAATTGTCACCTCAACACAATACGGAAGATAGAAAAAACGGTTTGCAATTAGATTTGCTACACCTACACCTGGGCTGTGTATACGGTGTTACAACTGAAGAAAGCGCCGCAGATGGGACGAAAGAAAAGTTTTTGTTTTGAAGTTAATTTGCAGGAGGTTGTTTTTTGTGTGTGTTCGTGTGAAGCCCAATCATCTCGGTCAGCCTCGCTGATGTTGCTGAAGGCGATAACATCGGGACTGTTTTTGACTGAAATAAAAACCCGTAGCATGCCCATATGTGCTGCCAACCCCATCAGTTCTTCTTCAGACGGCATGGCTTAGGAGCTCCCAGAGGATGGGCCAGTGCCCACTGATACGGGCCCAGCAACCGTCTTGTCCAGGCCAAGTATCCCTGCGCCCAGGGGCTGTGCCATCAATGCCATGACTTGTGCCAGACTGGATCCCACCCAGCAATCCATTTCAAAGGCTTTTTTTTATTTTTTTTTATGGATCAGGTATGCAGTGTGATTTTCCTTTCCCTTTGTAATGTGCCGTGTCAAAGGCGAGCTAGGCTTACTTTAAAGTCAAAAACTAGTTTTTTCCGCCTTTCATTTGGGATGGAGACATAATTGATTCCTGACTTTCCAAATGTCAAGTTGGAAGAGATGAGAAAAAAAGAGCAATGTCCTAAAAAAAAAAAAAATCAATCGGCAATATGGGCATGTTGATTTAGATGGTATTTAGGGTTTGGGGCTTTTATTTATAAGGTGTTAATCAATAGTGAGCAAATACTGACATATCTATCATCTGAATGATTCCCAAGGGAATTTGACTGTCATGGAGAGTACCTTATTGAACAAAGTAACAGCTTAATACGGTATTTGTTGTATAAATCTGCTAGAAACATTAAAAGAGCATCACTTCATAATTTACCCATGCAGAATATTTGAGTGAAACAAAATTTACTGATTAATTGCTCTGTGTTCACGGAGTGAAAACTGATTTTTGTTTTTTTAGAGAAGTAACTTTCTTAATATAAAGTCACATTTTTTAAACACCTCTGTTTATCCACACATTACCATAATCCTCTGGATGTTCACTCGTGTGCTCTCTCTCGTTTAGAGCATTACTTGTTTATTTATATCTGTGAATGAGATTAGAGAGGAAGATTACTTAGCCCAGACACATGAATAGCGATCAAAGACTAGAGGATAATGTAAGTCTTTGGGTGATTGCTCAGCTCTTTTCAAATCTACCGGTGGAGTATTAGAACAATACAAGTGGCTGTGCTCCATATAGTGTGACAACAATAATACAAAATCCTTAGGGAGCGAACCGCATGTAAAACACTCCAGATCAACACACAGTACACTGGCACAAAGTGTCCTCTAATGCAGCAAAAATTAGCTTTGATCCTGACGAGGGGCACGGCAAAGTAGCAATCAGTTCAGAGAAATGTCATCAATTGACAGACATTAATGCGGTTTTGAGGCCCGTCTGGTTCTGTATCTGTTCAAAGCAATGTGTTTTACAGCCCGCACTGTTTCGAAAAAAGCTGCAACTGGGGAACATCAGCCACGACTGAACAAGCAACATTATGTCCTTGTGATTATTCTAAACAAAATGTGGACACAAATATGACACTCTAATCCAGATGATTTATGAAGAATGCTATGACAGCTGAATTGTCTTTTATTCTGTCGGTCTGTGCTGCACACGTTTGGAGGAAGCACTGGTCCGGCCAATTATCGGTGGCAGGACAGAGAAACCTGTCACTCGGCTGTGCATGACAAATGAAGAGGGACAGCACAGCAAAAAAACGGCAACAAATGAATCTGAAAAATGCACACATGCGTGCAATCGCCACACAAAAAAAAGAGCCAACTGCATCAGGCTGTAGTTTTGACAAACAAACTTTGAAAGGAGAATTTATTGGTAGCTGCTAATGAAGGGACGGGTCTAAGGAGCAGTTGGCTAATTATTTATCCTGCTGGCTTTATGGCTCTCATTAATTTCCCCCCTCTCTCTCTTTACCTTCCATTGAAAGTCTGAAGTCAACCTGCATCTGGTGCTGATAACGCTGGGGTCTCAGCAGCCTCCCAGCCTTCCCTCGAACCCACCCACACACCACCTCCACTAGAGAAAAGGAGCAGCTTTCATACACACCCACTGGATAATGCCATTGGAAACAGCACTCTGTGCTTCAATTCCACACGGATGTGCTCGCCGAACTAGGAAAACATACAGTAGAGTATATTGGGAAGAGGTTATGCTGCATGTTTTAATTCAGTGGGCTCTATGGCAGGACTGTTGGATGTTACAAGGCAAAGAGGTGTTGCAGAGAAGCAGCTCGGTGGAGTAGGAGCACAAGAGCAGAAGCATTAGATGGAAACTGACACTGAAATATGTATTGAATCTTGTACTTTCTGAGTACCGACTGACAATCGCAAGTTGGTCAGATTCTCAGATTTGTGTAGTTGTTTTAATGGTCATTTTTGCTAAGTTTAGACCAGTGGTTTTTGGCTACGGACCCCTTACCTGAAAGAGAGACAAACAGGGAACCCCTACTACATATATTGTATAAAATTGAGTTGCTTAATAAACTGGGCCTAACATGTAGGGAGGCCTAAAGCATATACACATACCTTTTTACGTTGCCCTACAATACTAAGCTATTAATATATATATATATATATATATATATATATATATATATATATATATAAAAAGGTATTAAACAATAATCCCCCCCCCCGCAGTAACTCTGAGGACCCCGTGTTGATGATTTCTGCTTTAGACCCTATTTACACAGAGTTTTAATTAAACACTGATGAGAGGTTTCACTTAATTTGGTAAAGATATAAAAGAGTGTTTTTTAGCAAAACATATCTTTGTTTATAATCCTCGAAAAAAAAGAATACAAAAGTGTACTGGTGCTGGTATCAAACAATGGTACCAACCCTTTTAACATAAATAAAGGGAGGATAGTTTGGGTTTGTTGAATTGGGCTGGCTGTATTTTTTGTCTGGCACTGTTAGGCCCTTACCCCTTTTCTTCTTCTCAAACCCTCTATCTGATCGTCTCCCTCTCTTCTACCCTCTGTCACTTTTTTTGTGGTTTGGGGGGGGGGGGTTCGCTGATATAGGCCCCCGTTTGGTGCTTTGGTGAGATCGCACCCCAGCAGGTCTGAGCTGAAGCTATTCCTGCACCCTCCACCCTCTCTGTCCAACTTCCCCATCACTGCCCACCTCCTCCTCCACCCGTAGCTGTCAATCAAGTTCACCCCGCGACACAACAATGGACGCCAAGCCCCCTCACTTGCGAAGACCTCATCGTCAATCCACAGACGAACCAGACGCCCAATTTCAGCCATTTCTTCCAAAGAGTGAACTGATAGGCTCCACACTGGTCACACGTTCAAACGCAACAGAGAGACACAGTGGGCGAAAATTTGCTAAAAAAGCAAATATAGTCGACTTCTGCTGACTTCAAACAGCAGTCAGATGGCGGAGACTACCTAGGCAGTAAAGAAGCTGCGTTACACACAGCACAAGAGAAAGGGCCTAAAAAACTCTTGGTGATTCCTTTCATGTTTGTCTTTACAGGAAACCCAGAGCATTCATTGCTCTTCTTCTATGCAAAGGAAAGTAAACATGGCACTCTCTGCAGGCTCATGGAATTGAACAGTTCTGAGCAGAACGGCCAGACCTTTCTTTCTTTCTTTCTTTCTTTCTTTCTTTCTTTCTTCTGTTTTAG
The DNA here is from genome assembly GCF_031162955.1 of Sander vitreus. Taxonomy (NCBI): domain Eukaryota; kingdom Metazoa; phylum Chordata; class Actinopteri; order Perciformes; family Percidae; genus Sander; species Sander vitreus. Next base: position 31,403,024 of record NC_135860.1, on the reverse strand, counting down.
AATTAGATGTGTTAGCTCTACCGCAGCTTTGGCATATTCTTCATATATATTTTTTGAAATGCTTCAAAAATGAATTTATTCATGATACATATTTTTCTGCTAAATCTGTCACCATTCATGTGCCATTCTTGTAAACTCTGAATTCTTCAAACTGAACTTTTTGCTCAAACAGTTCAACACACACACACACACACACACACGGAAGGTCAGTAAATGAGTGCGTACACACACACACACACACACACACACATATGCAAACACAAACACACAAACTTAATGGGAAGGAAAACTTAACCCTGTTAAGTTCTGTTTCAGTCTCCACATTGCCCCGGTGATGCTCTCTTGCAGTCTTATTGGACTATCAGTGCTCAGGAGTCATGGGCCTGGCCCGTCAAGATAAAACAAACCCTGATGAAATGAACCATGTGGGAGCAGAGAGGGCTGCTCTCTGCTGATGGAAGAAGCCCCGTCACTCTGAGAGGTGAGACTGTAACAGTGGCGTATTGCCCTGAGTGACCTGGCTCACTGCTTGATCTCTGCAGAGACGACAGAGGATTTACTGATATACTATCTAATCATTTAAGAAAACAATAATTAGGATTTTGATCAGTTTCATAATCAAGTGTATAGACAGGTATACATGTCATTTCTATGCACATTTCACGTATATATTTTAGCATTTAAATGAATAAATAAGATATATTAAAATGTCCTTGCATGTGTTGCAGACCCCAAACGAACCTTATTTGATTACTAACGTGAGTATTTCCATTCTCTGCTACACTGAAAAAGGGAAAACTGTTGGAGTTTTTCCAAATCAACATTAACATGCTGATTAACACAAATGTTTAAAGTCAGATGTATTTAATAATCCGAGTGTTTTCAAATCAAGCGTTCTATTAATGCAACTACAATTCTTTTTTTTTTAAGATTATTTTTTGGGCATTTTTAGGCCTTTATCGACAGGACAGCTGAAGAAATGAAAGGGGAGAGGAGTAAACCTCTATATATGGGCGCCCGCTCTACCAACTGAGCCATCCGGGCGTCCATGCAACCACAATTTAAGGAATGTTAACTTAAATTTGTATTTTGCCCAGTTACTTAACACCTCTCCTCCACTACATTACATTAATGTATCGCAAATAAAGATTTCACCCAAAAAACATTGTTACCTTACACTGCATGTGCTGCATGCATATGCCAATGTGTTTATACAGGATATTAAAGTACAATGGTCATATTGTTTTATGTAGACTGATATAAGGCCATTGGTTTACTACACTACTTACACTACAGATTTCTGAATGTGTGCTGTTAAAGGTGACATCAAGCAGTTCGGGGCACCGACCAGAATTCAGCAATATTTGGATTTGTTTATGTAGTCAAGCCACTGTCAATCAAAAAGGCTGACTTTTTGATTTGAACTTTTTTGAGTGTTTAACTAACTTAATATCTTCGCTGTCGGGCAAAAAGCTTGGATCTCCAAAACTGTTGCTTTTCAGGAAATGAAAAAAAAAACCAGCTAATTTGAAAACATTTTATTGAGCTATTTTTCTCAGACAAAGTCTGAAAAAATCCCCCACAGGCAGACATAATGGTTGACCAACAGCATTTATTTATGTGAGGATACAATGATTCTGCCCAACAGCGACAATATATGGTTTAACTTTGATTGTTGCCTATTTTGACGTGAATAGTTAATGTTACAGAGAAATGCTAAATATATGACGCCAGAGGCTTTAAGTAAAGGATCTGAACCACCACTGAACCTGATATCAGCAGCACTCCTATATTTACATCAGTCTCACAGCTGTTCAAAAGCTTTTATCACTCATTTAACTGAGCGATTGATGAGTTGATGAGTTGGCATTTTCATCCAGCCATTCATGTAGTTAGCATTCAGCTACTGTACTCAGCACAAAAGAAACAACTCCCTGCATCTTTCCTGTCTGCATTGGCAGTGACATTTTAAATATTCAGACCGAGTCTGACAAAGTTGGAGAGTGACAAAAATAAGGGACGTTCTCAATATTCCACGGCATTTGACTGAGCCGATGACACAAATCGTTATTTACCACTTTCAGATCAGAGACATGCACTGTATCGCTATCATTGAGCTGGTCAATATACATCACTTCCACCCAAAGGATTACACCTCTTATCTGAAATGATATTCAATAAAGTATGACCGCAAAAATACAGAGTGGAGTGTTCTTGCTTGGATCTGGCTTATGCTGTGAAGAAGAAGAAGAAGAAAAAAAAAAAACACTTTATTGGAATTAAGATCCAAGTCAAGATTACCTGAGGAAACAGCAGTTAGATTTCTGTACCAGTGCCACGTCCTACACTTTATTCTCCGCTGCTTGGGGACTAGACCACAGTGTAACTGCTCCCCACAAGCCATGGGGGTGTAATAGGATGCCTTTATGAAATATATACAGACTCCACAGCACCTTCCACAGATCATAGCTTGGGCTATGGCGTTTGGTGAGCGTGTGTGTGTGTGTGTGTGTGTGTGTGTGTGTGTGTGTGTGTGTGTGTGTGTGTGTGTGTGTGTGTGTGAGTGTGTGTGTGTGTGTGTGTGTGTGCGTGCGTGTTTAAAATGCCCTGCAATCCAAAAAGTCAGTGAGGCAACAGCAACACTTTCCCCAGGTCCCTCTCTGATGCTTCACGACCGTGATATCTAGGTCTGGGTTAAAATAATAATCCATTCTCCAATTAAAATCGTGAATGAAATCCATCTTTTAACACATGCCTTTTCACCATGTTTGTGGTGAATCAACCCCCTTTTTGGGAGTTCATTCTTAATGTAACCATTAATCTGGTGCATTTTGAAAAAATAAAAATAGAAATAGTTGAGGATTGCTTCTTTCTCGTACAATTTACAGCACAAGTTCTCTGAGAATCTCTATTATGTCCAAGCCAAAATTGGTATTGTTACTGAAAATTCCCTAACCTAATTGATATGGAATCGAAATCGGGACCTTGTGAATCGGAATCGATTCGGGAAAACATCGGCTATACCCAGCCCTAGTAATGTCATCAAGGTGCATGGGATGATAGCACTCAGTCATTTGTGCTGCCTAATTAGCTGCTGCAAACCCCCCACCCCCCCACCCCACCCCACCCCCCACCCCCACTGATGTTCCATCCATTCAGAGCTTCTAGCAAAGCGACCGTCATTAGATACAGCGGGATGAAGTTAACTCCACTGCTGCCAGTTTGTGAGACTCTACTGAATGTGGTCTGGAACAGTAGCAAGGAGGTTTCTTCTTAAACACAGTCATCTTTTTCGTGGTTTAAACTGGACAGCTGTCATCAGATTTTCCCTATATGTGTTGTGTATGAATATGGTTTGTGGAACTAAATACTGAAATAACTCCCGTCGTTTTGAATTCTCTTTTCAATTTCTGTTTTATTTTCCCCTGACATCAAATCCCACACGCACGCACGCACAAACACACAGACACACACACACACACACACACACACACACACACACACACACACAAGCGCCCGGTCCAGCCCTGCACTGTATAGCTTTTCTTTTCTTGTCGGGAATTTGATAAAGCCTTTAGTGAGTGTGGTTCGAGCACTTGGGCTGAGGATCTGATGAGAAGTGTGGGGTCTGTCACACACAAACACACACACCATAAGTACATTCTAATTAGCTGATGTATGCAGGACCTCATCCACGTTGGAGGGGTATCAAAAAGCAATCAACGCCCCATCCCTGATGAGCTCAGAGAGACACAGAGATCCACATTGTCTATGGAAAGATGAGGGCCTCCATTGGGCTTTCCAAACCACCATAATGCCATGCAATCACAAGACATTATGCACAGATCAGAACCCCAAAGCCACAGGATAGAGAGAAAAAAAAAAGTAAATGGAATATTGAGTTCATAATTCAAAAGCCTGATTATGATGGTCGCTCTTGTGAAAAGCTGCTGTGTAGAGCCAGAAGTGGGAGAATTGGCCCGCGAGGGCCACAAAATATGCTTATACATGCAGAGGAGAAACGTGTTTAAAAAACTGTCATGATCAAGAGCAATACAGCTCACATAGCAGGGAAATCAGCAGAGTTAAGATGACAACTCGTTGCCATGGAAAACTGAAAGAATGAAGTCAGCAGTGACTGTATGAGGAGAATGTATGAAAGTGATTCTTCCCAGTGGAGGGGAAATCAAATAGAAATACAATATCAACCCCAGCAGAAGTCTACGTTATCAGCATGAAATGGTGGGAAAAAAATATCCTAAACATGCAATCTAGGATTTTGTCACCCATTCATAATCTAATTTGACCCGAGGCCACGCAGCCGATTTCGTTTCAGTAAAGACCATAGGTGTTTTAGCTGCAGGCTCCAAAGGAGAGAGGCATGTGTGTCGCACAAAGACCATCGGTTAGCGACGTACCGAAAGGGACTCTGTATCACCATCTTATCTTCAAAGGACTGGGCAGGGGCTCAGGGGAGCTGTGCCACCGTCTCGCCTCCACACAGACACACACACACACACACACAGGGAGGGATTTGGACCTGCAAGCAGGAACCAGAGATCTCTCGGCCGGCACCCAGGCCTGGACCCTCCTCCAACTCGCCCGCGGAGAACAGGCAGGGTTCCTGCACACGCGGCACGACATCAGTGAGCTGATCCCCCCCCCCACCACAACCACCACTACCGCCCTCCTCCTCCTCTCTCTCTCTCTCTCTCTCTCTCTCTCTCTCTCTCTCTCTCCTTCCCTCCTCCCCTGCAAACCCCGACTGCCTGCCCATTTGCTTCCTGGCCCTCGGCTTGACGGAGGGGATGGGATCTGAACTCAACTTAGACACAGAGTTTCCACATTTCACAGATGGCTGGGAGAGGCTTTGCATGGAGGTGAGGAAACAGAGGGAGAAAAGAGAGGGGGAGAAAGAGAGAGAAAGAGAGAGAGGGAGCCTCATCGCCGCCGCCGAAGCGGGGCCGATTTCACACCGCGGCAGTGTGCGCTAAAGCAGGCCGCCGTTAATCCACTCACTGAGGGGAAGGCCTGGAGCTATTCCGCCGCCCGACCGCCATCTCCCTCCACAAAGCCATAAATGGTGCATTATACAACTGGGCTTCAGAGACACTGCTGATATGCTGATAGGTGGCGGACAAAGACCAAAGCAACCACAGGAGCAGAGCCACATGCAGGACTGAGGGCCTTAGCACAGGAGCAGAACAGCACACATGTACTCAGGCATGAGCTCTCAGACGCTGTACTTGCTGAGGTGTGGACTGTTAGAGTGCTATATCTGCACTTGTGATCAGGAGAGGTTCAACCTCTGGATTTGGCCCCGAGACAGAGATGGACATGCACTAACACTCCTACTTTTTTTTGTTGCTCTCCAACAAAATAGTTTTTCTCTTTCTTTCTCCCCACTGTGAATTCATATCGGTGAAGTTACCAAACGTCTCGAAGATGAGTCTTTGAACTCATGAAAGGCAATCATTGTGAATGAAAAGAAGACAGGAAATATATAAACATGGGGGAATTTAAATAAATTGCCACAAAGAAAATCACGACGAGGGCAGTGAATTATGTAACGATAAGGCAGCCACCAGCCTAAGCCACAAAATGAGATGTTTTACAAGAAACGAACAGTGGTCTAGATTAGGGAGCCATCCTGTTTAGACATGAAGCAAATTGGGTTGATATCACATGTGGAGGAAATTTGAAAGATAAGTGGGAACTATGAGAATTGTTATAATCCAACTGTAACAAAAAGCTGAAGTATATTGGCTTTTCCCCCCAGAAGCACTGGGGCGATAAACATCTCTGATGAAAGAAGTTCATTACTTGTGCGCCGTGTAATGTAACATGCTGTATTATGAGTCTATGCCAACCTACAGTCAGGCAGTCTCTAAATGAAGCCTCCGGCACTTAATGGACATCATTAGGTGAAAACATATAAGAGATAATTATGGTAATTTCAAATCCCTTTTATTCTTTGACAAGAAGGTTGTCATATCAGCCACTTCAAACAAACAAAGAGTTGTTGTCTCTTCCTCTAAATGATGTCCGGTTCCATTTGGATGGGGATTGTCTTCGGATTATCCTTTTTTTTATTGTTTGGTTGGTGGCTCTGAATGGAGGCTACATTTCTTTCAGGAAAAAAAAAAAAGAAAGAAACTTGATTAAAACAAGTGATTCACAATACTTGAATTTGACTTGCATTTGCATAGGCACTTCATTACAAGTGAGACCTTGATCTTGAAAGCAGCCCCATACAAAGCTAATGGACATGTCTGTTATGTGTATTAGAGATGGACCTTCAGAGAAACCTTCAGTATCACAGACACCACTACAGGGCACCCGAGGCCCGTCTTATTACATTTCAGCTCCGTAACAATAGCTAAAAGGAACAAAATGACAAAACGCTGGCAATATTATGGCTTTTTCAGACCAAAAAAATATCTCTCAAGAGTTTGTTTTGGTTAAAACCTAATTCAAGTGTTACTGTTATTTTTGCAGCACAGGGTCAAACCCGGAGCAGGTCTTGTCGCTTCATCTTAGCGATACGTGATCTGAGCAGCGAGAAGACATGAAATGCTGTATGGAACATCTTTATGGAGAGACTGAAAAGACGTCGTGAAAGACTTGGGTGTTTATTTACAATATGCATCCAATCATCCTTTGTCACAGTTCCATGTTGGTCTTTTTTTCCGAAACCGCAGAGAGACACTCGCCGACGAGATTCCATTTTTGGCCTCTTTGCTACACAAACTCATAATATGGTGCCGTCTTATCAGATCCTGCTTACAATAACAGATTCACGTCGAGTCAAAGCTGTTGTTTAACTTATTGGATCCCATGGGAAAATTCAGTTCAAACAAGTCAAGAGACATCTGCCAGTCCACAGCAGCTGATGATGTCAACGGGTCCCTGCTTGTACCAGATTCCTGCACCACTTTCAATCATTCCTCATGAGATTACTGCAATAGGATATTACTGTACAAACTATGACCATGTGTCCTGCTGCCACAAAGCTTAGCAACACATTACAGTTTGTCAAAGCAAGCTATTGCGAGGGAGAGATAGATACAGAGAGGAGGAGAGAGGAGCCATTGACCTTCATATTTGCCTAGCTTCCCCTCAACCCCAATCTTAAGAGTGAAATCATCTGATCCCAAACTAACTGTCAACTGGCTTGTGATGGTGGCAAAGCCAGCAGACATCAATCAATCAGATTTTCTCCTCGTCTATCAGAGGAGGCTTTTTTTCCCTGTTTTGCCCGGGCTTATCATCTGACCCAGTTGTTATCCTGTTTCTGAAGCTTAAAAAAAAAAAAAAACTTGATTATGGTCAAATGTATGTCTCGGAGATTCACAGGCACATTCTAGACTCAACCAGAAGGGGAGAAAATGTTATCAGTATTTCACCACAGAAATGAATGCAGGATGTAATGATTGTAGTTTAAAAAAAAACAAAAAAAAACAAGGCTCTTAATTTTACTCTCGTGGTGGAAATAAGGAGTTTGAACCAGTTATCTTTGGTTTTCAGGAATGCGTGACTGCGTGAAGCTGAGATAAAAATCCAATCTGATATCATAAGACAAAAAGGCATTTTAGTTGGCTACAGCACTTGCTCAATGTCAACAGTTTTTAGTAATTACCAGATAAGCATTCTCTGAAATACACAGAGAAAGAAAATTGGCTGATTCTGAAATAATAGCGGCTGCATTTCTCTCTGGATGTTTACTCTGTCACTTCACAAAGCCCAGCTTTGAAATAATAAGAAGCAGGAGATGTGCACTTTGCAACACGTCACTCCTTTCGTCACTGTCCAATACCGCACACACACTCTGTTTAATCTGATTTGCATAATTTACAGCAAATATAATCGATCATCATTAAAGTGTTGGGAGTAATGGCTCCGTTATGGCTATTTCTGTACTGTGGCAGTACTCAGTGCTAATCAGACGCAGGCAGATCACACGCAGGCCTCTGATCACATGATGTGTAAGCCGTGCTGTCAACAGCTTTGCCAGCTTTGCAATGGTGCAAATCAAAACACAGCCTCTTTATAGTATTAACATATTTTCAAGTTTGTTTTATATTTTCAGCATATTTGACATAAATTGTTTATCTATTTACAAAGCTTTGTCATTAGTGATTTTCCAGCGAGGCCTTAAGATGCTATGCGTTTTGTGCCGTTCTTCTGGCAGCAAAATGCTGATGTACAAATTGAACTGAAAAGCTTGTTACTTAATCCTCTGTTGCCACCTATCCCTTAACTATACAGCCCACTGCATTTCATCCCAATGCAAAGTTCTGCATCGCGCTGCCCCCCACACACACACACACACAAATACATCCTCAGTAATTCCTGCCAAGCCAGAGATTTACACTCAGCAGCTATTAGGGCATCACTGCCAGCTACTATCCTGCTCTGGAAACGCTGCTCACCATAATTATCCCCTTTCATTATCATCCATTAAGAAAAAAAAAAAAAAAAAAAACATTTCATGTATTTTTCAATTGCTGAAACAATTTATGTGGTTGAAGTTAAACTAAAGGCTCGGGCAATAATTCCACTCTACATCGCTGACAACATACTGTGACAATGCCTGCTGCAAAACGTGACTCATATTTACGAGGAGTCCCTTTCCTTTCTCTCGTCCAAGATTCAGTCAAAACCCTAATATCACTTTTGACATATTCCATGAAAACATTTTGATTAGCTGTAGCTAATTAAATTGAAATAAACAAAACAAATTTGAATACTGACATAAAAGTGCTTTACATCCCTGCGAAGGAAGACTGACAAACTTAATGTCTTGAATAAAGCAGAGGCACGTTCCTGTTGCAGGCGCAGAGCAGTTTCTGTTCTGGGCTATGGAGATGTCAAAGCATCACACAAATGTGATGAACCCAATATCTATATCCATGATACATCAAAACCTCTGCATGGCACAAAAATAACCGCAATACCTCAGGAGCAACCTCAGAAATCCCCTTAATTGAGCAATATCTTCATTCCTGATCCATGTGCATCACCGAGGTGAAAAGGGACTGTGCAAGTTAAATGAAAGAAGAATTCATGATGTGTGGCGGCCTCTCTTACTCACCCTGGCTATTTCCCCTCTTGGCAGGGGCCAAATAGAGAATGTTAAATGAGGCAATTGTGTCCCGGAGGCAAAAAAAAATAGCAGGCAGTGCCCCTGCTCTCTGCTCCAACCCTGAGGAGCATTCTGCAGCATGATGAGGTATATCCAGGCCTGCCGCCACCCAAATACTGTAGCTCACACCAGACCTGGAACTTAGCATGAGAAGAGGCTACTCCACTCTACAGCTACATACTATACTCATTACTCAAATTCCTCTTAAAGGAAGAATTTAATTCTTTTAATGAAATAATATTTGACTTTTTCTACTCTTCATTTTTTTGACAGCTATAGATACTAGTTACTTTGCAGATTATGATTTCACAAACAAGTGTGATCATGTTAAAGGAAGAAAGAAAGAATGAATGAATGACTGAATGAATTAATGAATGCCTTTATTGTCATTGCATGTTCCCATACAATGACATTTGTCTGTCTCTCATCGCAAACACACACTCTCATACTCGCAAAGAAAACGCGTTAAAAACTACAGAAGCAAATATTGCCACCACCGTGACCAACTACAACACCGAAACGCTCAAAGATGATCGATTATCAAAACAGTTGGCAATTCATTTCCTGTAGAAACTGATCGTTCCAGATCAACACAACTTTGCTTAGTCCCAATATCATGAGCACCATAGACAGTGAGTGCCAGGATGTACTGTAGGCTGAGGCCTGTAGAAATACCAGGATGGAGAGTGTGATGTGTTAACATTCTGCAGGAAACTGATCTCCCCTGCAGTCCCACACTGTCAGCTATACAGACATACTCCACGGTGACACCTCTGATAATCAAAGCTTTGTCTGGGTCTTAAAAGGACGTACTTGAACAACAGCGAGACCGGAGGCCCTCTTTGCTGTAATGGCCTTTGGACATCAATATTTAAATCTTACATCTCTGTTGTGATTAGAATGCTGCCTTTCTCTGTGGGTTTTTTTATTCCTTCTTTTTTTCAACCCCTCTCTCTCCTGAAACAACAAGGTGGGGGTTAAATCGATGATCTTTGAGTCTAAACTAGATTCCTTAGCAGTTTGCCACTCTCAGCAGCAAGATAAGATAAACTCTCTTTGACCCGAGAGATGAAGTTGCCATGACGATCAGGGAGTCCACTTTCTCTATTGATATTTTGCTGATGTAACAACAAATGGAACTAGATCCTGCTCTTGATAATGGTGATTAATTAATACCAATATTGATCCCTACAAGCAAGAGACAAGGCCATTAACTCAAAGCAGGCTGAAAGTCAATTGTTACCTGGGGGCTCAATGGGCATCATTGATATCAAATCTAAATAAACAGAGAGGAATACGGTCAGGGACTGAAACGTACAATCTAGAAGAAAATACGCAACCAGCAACAGTAAAAGCACATTCTATATACCCCAAACTTTTTCACATCCCTCAACATTTTTGCACATCCTGCACTCATCCATACAGCCGCTTTTGTTTCTGTATTTATTGTTTGTTTGATGTATTGTTTCACATGATTATGTATGCACCATCAACCACGGGTTACCAAATTCCTTATAAGTGTTACTTACTTGAGCGATTTCTGATTCTGATTCTGATTAGCAGGGCGAGGGTGCGGGTCTGTTGACGTAGATCATTGTCATGTTGTTTGGGAATGCCATACATGAATTGTATATTGGGAAATGGTAAGTGAGGAGTTACAATAAATACTAGGGTACGAGGTTCCTAACCCTCGTGTTATCCTTGGGTCAAATGTGACCCATTTTCAAAGTTTTTTTACATCAAAAATATGGGTTTCTTTCAACCAAATTCCCAAAAATAACATGGATGTATGGATGTACTTTTTCGCAGGTAAAATTCAAGACTACTTCCATTGAATTTGGGGAGTTGTATTCAATTTTATAGCATTTGACACATGGTTTCATTCAACAGTATAATGACTAAACTTTTCAAACTCAAAGAATAGGTATAATGTCATATCAATTAGGTTTATTGACCATGAATTGAAAAAAAAAGCGTTGAAAAATGCAACAAAAATGTCAGAAAAAGTCGACGGGAAGACAACACAAGGCCTAAAAGTTCTTTGGTGCTTTATCTGTGTAAAGTCTCTGCAGAAAATATTATTATTGCTACTGATAGACATTTGATCGAAATACTGCTAGTAGCTAGCAAAAAAAAAGCTATCACTTGAAAACACAACACCAACGAAGAACCAATGGCTAATAATTGTGGAAGACACACACGCACACACGCACGCACACACACACACACACACACACACACGCACACACACACACACACACACACACACACACACACACACAAATACACACACACACACGCACACACTGTTGACTGTACTACTATGTATTTGATGTCTTTGTGATTTATTGTAGTTTACCGTGATTTATTGTGATTTTTATTGATTATCGTTTGGCTTTAAAGTATTTATTTATTTGGCCTGTGAAGCACTTTGTGACTCTGTAAGTGCTATATAAACAAACTTTACTGACTAACTGTACTAAAATTAACATTTTCTTCACATTTGTGACAGTTCCAGTGTCTGAATTAAAAAAAGAAACACAATGGTGACAGTTTGGACTGGCGGCCATTGGAATAATAGCAGTGGAATTCAGGAAAGAGGAAGATAAAGAGGAAGCTGCATGAGGAAGTGACCTCCACCTTTGTAGCAACCCTGCCCACATTTCACACTGCTGTCCAGGCACTGCAGGCTCCAGCAACAGAGAGGGCAGGATTAGGCACCGGCAGTCCATCGCCTGCCAACCCCAGCTCATCCAACACATCACACACACACACACACACACACACACACACACACACACACACACACACACACACACACACACACACACACAGCACTGTTTTCAACAAAGGAAACAGCAGCTGCTATACATTCCTCTCCCTATAGCTGTAGAGCCTGTGACATAAGCAGTCATAGCAACGTTGTAAATACTTTCTCTATACAAGAAACATCGTAGTTTAGGCACAATGGAAGAAAAACAAGAACCATTACAAGACGATGACATTCATCTGCACTGTTGTTTTGTGTCAAAAGTGAGGAGGCAATTGGGGATCCTTCAGCTAAGACGAGGCAACGGCACAAGCTGTTATTGGCAGGGAACAGATGTTTGAGGGAAAGTTGGCATTCAACAACCACAAGAGAAACACAAGAGACAAGTCGTGATTGTCACCCAATGAAAGAGAAACCCTTACATATACAGGGAGACTGGCATGCAAACATTTTTTTTGATTTTACACCCCCAAAACATCTGACTGCTGGAGTTGCCAGCATTTGTGGGCCAAGGGTGAAACGCAGCGTGTACGACTTGCACAGAATCAGCTTTCCTTATATAAGAAAGTCAAGCTGAGCTAAGTTGTAAAAAGAAAAGAAAATAAAGAAATATGGATGAGGAGTCTGTTACCTGAGAGAGAGAGAGAAAATACATCAAGCTAACAGCTCCGATCCCTCTGCTAAAACACATAGACACATGTTCGTCGCACATACTGTACTGTACATGCACCAACGTACACACAAGCAAACAAACACACACAAATTCAGATACAGGATGTTGGCAGTCAATTCAGTAAACACTCCCCTTATCCCTTACTACTGTAATCTGCCTCTGATAAATGCCCCTCAAAGATAGAAATGTCACCTGATATGGTAAACAGTATGCTGACGTTACATAAAGTGGCCTTATGCTAAGGAGTTGGAGAGATTAACTGTAGAGCCGAGATGGAAATAAATGGTCTCTACGATAAAAAAAATAAATAAAAAAAAGACTTTCACAGAGAACCTTGTTTGGCTGTGCTTCACTTCCAAAAGAACTAGTGAAACAACTGACTAGAGACCGAATTAAATTAATCCAAGGGTTGTACGTACATTCTCACAAACAGTCTGAATCATATCGATGTGATGTCTGTCAGGGTACATACCCAAACCTAAAGTCACTCAAAAACCACCGCAGGAGGATTCATCTCATCATGGCTGGAGACACTAAGCAAAAAACACATTAACAGCTGACTTACTAATGATGCTTAAGTTTTTCTGAAAAATTGGCAACAAGGGAGTGGTACATTCAAGAACGTGCATTCAAGAATGGCCACATTTTATTATAGTTTGTTCTTTCCATATGTGCCAATTGTGATACTTGTGGGATTTTTTTTAAATCCCTTATTTTTAACACTGTACAGCTCCACATGTTTATTAAAAGGGATGTATAAGATTTAAGATATCTTGGTGGTCAGTATAAAACAATTACAAATGAACAACCCTGAAACAGGCATCATATTCCTTAAAGACTTTAATATGAAATGTATTAGTAAAACAATGCATCTAAGAAAATGAGACAGTGAAAGCAATATTTACCAAAGCATCACTAGTCCCTGTTCCAACTTTATCCACAAGGTATTATGGGTGAAAATAAAACAAAATACCAAAAAGGCATTACTGTACACTGCAGCTTTACAGATGTGAGATCACTATCACATGAGCAGATTAGGCATTTGGACAGTATGACATAGTGGTAAGCTCTGGGGACTTGTGCACTCGCCGCTCGGCTGCTGTACCAAATAACAGTAAAAGAGCAGTATAATCACTACGGCTCGGTGCCGGATTCTGGTTGGACAGTGTCGAGTATAAGGAAGCAACATGAATTCTCAGACGGTCCATATGGTGAAGACAACAGTAAAGGGGAGAACACTAAGTCAGTTTAATAAGCACATTTGACATTCGATGTCCGCCCATGGCCTCAGAGGGCCGCTTCAATATGTTCCCATAAACACTGGCGGAGGCACGCTCCCTACATC